>NC_059198.1:25955494-26155494 GCF_020615455.1 Coregonus clupeaformis
TAAGTGTCCGGATTAGCCTGTTCCAGCTCAGCAAGAAGCGCAGCTCTAGCCTTTAGCTCGATAGCGGATGTCTGTAATCCATGGCTTCTGTTTGGGATATGTACATATGGTCACTGTGGGGGATTTATTGACACGATACACTTATTGATGAAGCCAGTGACTGAATTGGTATACTCCTCAATGCCATTAGATAAGATCCGGAACATATTCCAGTCTGTGCAGAATGGCAAAACATCCTGTAGCAGTAGCATCTGCGTCATCTGACCACTTCCGTATGAGCGAGTCACTGGTACTTCCTGCTTTAGTTTTTGCTTTGTGGCGGTTAAATCAGGATGATAGAATTATATTCGATTTTGCCAAATGGAGGCTTAGAGAGCTTTTGTATGTGTTCTCTGTGTGTGGAGTAGAAGGTTGTCTAGGTTCCCTCTGGTTGTCCATGTGACATGCTGGTAGTAATGAGGCAAAACTGATTTAAGTTTGCCTGCCTTAAAGTCCTGACAACTAGGAACCGCTTCTGGATGAGGCATTTTCTTGTTTGCTTATGGCTTATAAATCTCGTTAAGTGCTGGTCTTAGTGCCAGCGATCGGTTTCTATTTACATTTTAGTCATTTTGACTAATAATATTAGTCAGCAAAAAATGTTTGACTCGATTAAATAAAAAAAAATTTGTCCAGTTCGAGGTGAGTAAGTCGCTGTTCGGACTATCCGAAGCTTGTTTTTGTCTAAAAGACGGTAAGAAACATTATGTACAAAATAAGGTTACAAACCATGCGAAAAAACACATAAAATAGCACAGTTGGTTAGGAGCCCAGTAAATGGCAGCCATCCTTCTCGGTGCCATGTATTTGTGCTGTTCAGACTGGGTTTATTTATATATATTGGTCTGCGTTGAGTATAGTCAAGGTCTAGAACCTCTGGCTACCCCATGGTCCTCATCATGATTATCTTAATGAATCTCAGAGAACGAGCTCGAACCTGTTCAATCCACCTCGTTAGTTTAACTTAACTTTCTATAACATAGTTATTTTGAGGCGTTTACCACCTGAGTTCTTTCTACCACTACCATAGCAACCCGTATCTTTTAACTTATTCTACCACATATGACTCAGTACCTTTTTAACTGGTATGTTCACCAGCAGTTGTCCAATGCCAAATTATTCAAGACAACACCCACATTGACTCAATGGACTCCCACGTAATGCGGCTGTCTATGAGCTATACATAATAATAACCACTCTCAGAGACAGATTTTAGCGTTTCAAAGACAAATCATTTTGGTATAATTAAAAACTTCAGTGGATACCGCAAATTGAAAAAAACTTAACACATCATGAAATATTAGCGGAGATGTTGAGATGAGTTATTAGTAAAAAAAGAGCGGACAACAGACAGTCCATTACACATGGTGTCACGGGGTCAGGATAGGTACAGGACTATCTGATGATAGTCTTGGATCTCCAACAGGGATGAGGCCATGAGGATCCACTTGAGTGCACAAGTTCCAACCTGTCCTCCTGATTTGTAGTGACAGAAGCTGTGCTAAAGTATTGGTCTCTTGAGAATTCTGTTAGGGGAAACAATCCATTACAAACAGACAGATTGTATTAGAGGGTGGATAGTAGAGGGTGATATGCATTGAACAGCGACGGAAGAGATGGCTGCCGTTTTACAGCCCTCTAACCAATTGTACGACATATTATATGAGTTTTTTCCAACGTTATTTGTAATTTATTTTGTACATAATGTTTCTGCCATCGTCTCTTATAACCAAAGAAGCTTCTGGATATCAGGACAGCGATTACTCACCTCGCATTGGGCCGAATATTTTTTCTTCAACGCGGCGTTCGCGAAGATATCATACAGACACCCGACAAGGGCCCAGATCCCGTCATTCACGTGAGGAAGAGACGGAGATATCGCGGACGCAGATCCGGTGCCTCGTAGAGATCCGACGAGCAAAGCAAACTACCTCTCCCATCAATCCTATTAGCCAACGTTTCAATCTTTTTGAGAATAAAATTGACGATTTATGACATTGTTATCCTACCAACGGGACATTAAAAACTGTAATATCTTATATTTCACGGAGTCGTGGTGAACGACAACAATGATAACATTCAGCTAGCGGGCTATACGCTACATCGACAGGACAGAACTGCAGACTCTGGTAAGACAAGGGGTGGCGGTCTCTGTATATTTGTAAACAACAGCTGGTACAAAATCAAATAGACCAAGGAAGTCTCGAGGTTTTGCTCGCCTGAGGTAGAGTATCTTACTGATAAGCTGTAGACCACACTATTTACCAAGAGAGTTTTCATCTATATTTTTCATAGCTGTCTATTTACCACCACAAACCAATGCTGGTGCTTAAGATTTGCACTGAATTAGTTGTACAAGGCCATTAATCAACGGAAAACGCTCATCCAGATGGCAGCGCTCTAGTAGTTAGGGACTTTAATGCAGGGAAACTTAAATCCGTTCACCTAATTTCTACCAGCATGTTAAATGTGCAACCAGAGGAAAAAAACTCTAGACCACCTTTTACTCCACACAGAGACGCATACAAAGCTCTCCCTCGCCCTCCATTTGGCAAGGATCTGACCATAACTCTATCCTCCTGATTCCTGCTTTTATAAGCAAAAAACTGAAGCAGGAAGCACCAGTGATTCGGATAAAAAAGTGGTCAGATGACGCAGATGCTAAGCTACAGGACTGTTTTACTAGCACAGACTGGAACATGTTCCGGGATTCTTCAGACAGCATTGAGAGTACACCACATCAGTCAATGGCTTCATCAATAAGTGCATCGATGATGTCGTCCCCACAGTGACCGTACGTACATACTAACCAGAAGCCATGATTACAGGGGAAACATCCAGACTGAGCTAAAGGGTAGAGCTGCCGCTTTCAAGGAACGCGGGACTCTAACCCGGACGCTTATAAGAAATCCTCATGACCTCCGACGAACCATCAAACAGGCAAAGAGTCAATACAGGTCTAAGATTGAATCATACTACACTGGCTCTGGCGCTGTCGGATGTGGCGGCTTGAAACTATTACAGACTACAAAGGAAGCACAGCCCGAGCTGCCCAGTGACACAAGCCTACCAGACCGGCTAAACCACTTCTATGCTCGCTTGAGGCAAGCAACACTGAAGCATGCATGAGAGCACCAGCTGTTCCAGACGACTACTTGATCACGCTCTCCGTGGCTGATGTGAGTAAGACTTTTAAGCAGGTCAACATTCACAAGCGCAGGGCCAGCGGATTACCAGACGTGTACTCCGAGATGTGCTGACCAACTGGCAAGTCTTCACTGACATTTTCAACATGTCCTGACTGAGTCTGTATTACCAACATGTTTCAAACAGACCACCATAGTCCCCGTGCCCAAGAACTCTAAGATAACCTGCCTAAATGACTACCGACCCGTAGCACTGACGTCTGTAGCCATGAAGTGCTTGAAAGAATGGTCAGCTCACATCAACAGCATAATCCCAGAAACCCTAGACCCACTCCAATTTGCATACCCTAACAGATCCACAGATGATGCAACCTATCGCACTCCACCACTGCCCTTTCCCACCTGGACAAGAGGAACACCTACGTGAGAATGCTATTCATTGACTACAGCTCAGCGATTCAACACCAGTGCCCTCTAAGCTCGTCACTAAGCTAAGGGATCCTGGGACTAAACACCTCCCTCTGCAACTGGATCCTGGACTTCTGACGGGCCGCCCCCAGGTGGTAAGGGTAGGTAACAACACATCTGCCACACTGATCCTCAACACGGAACCCTCAGGTGCGTGCTCAGTCCCCTCCTGTACTCTCTGTTCACCCATGACTGCATGGCCAGGCACGACTCAACACCATCATTAAGTTTGCCGACGACACAACAGTGGTAGGCCGATCACCCGACAACGATGAGACAGCCTATAGGAGGAGGAGGTCAGAGATCTGGCCGTGTGGTGCAGAAAGCAGGACAACCTCTCCCTCAACGTGACCAAGACAAAGGAGATGATTGTGGACTACAGGAAAAAAAAGAGGACTGAGCACGCCCCCATTCTCATCGACCGGGGCTGTAGTGGAACAGGTTGAGAGCTTCAAGTTCCTTGATGTCCACATCACCAACAAACTATCATGGTCCAAACACACCAAGACAGTCGTGAAGAGGGCACGAGCAAAGCCTATTCCCCCTCAGGAGACTAAAAGATTTGGCATGGGTCCTCAGATCTTCCAAAAAAATTCTACAGCTGCACCATCGAGCATCCTGACTGGTTGCATCACCGCCTGGTATGGCAACTGCTTGGCCTCTGACCGCAAGGCACTACAGAGGGTAGTGCGTACGGCCCAGTACATCACTGGGGCAAAGCTCCCTGCCATCCAGGACCTCTATACCAGGGGGGGTGTCAGAGGAAGGCCCTCGAAAATTGTCAGACTCCAGCCACCCTAGTCATAGACTGTTCTCTCTGCTACCGCACGGGCAAGCGTGCCGGAGTGCCAAGTCTGGGTCCAAAAAGACTTCTCAACAGCTTCTACCCCCAAGCCATAAGACTCCTGAACAGCTAATCATGGCTACCCGGACTATTTGCACGCCCCCCACCCCATCCTTTTTACGCTGCTGCTACTCTGTTAAGTATTTATGATAGTCACTTTAACTCTACCCACATGTACATATTACACTCAACTACCTCAACTAGCCGGTGCACATTGACTCTGAACGGTACCCCCTGTATATATAGCCTCCCTACTGTCACTTTATTTTACTGTATATATAGCCTCCCTACTGTCACTTTATTTTACTTCTCTTTTCTCAACACTTTTTTGTTGTTGTTGTTTTATTCTTACTTTTTTTGTTTAAAATAAATGCACTGTTGGTTAAGGGCTGTAAGTAAGCATTTCACTGCAATGTCTGCACCTGTTGTATTCGGCGCATGTGACCAATCAAATTGATTTGATTTGATTTGATTGCCTACAAAAATAGGAAACATTAACTGATGCTCTCCCTGAAGGCAGCGCGTGCTACTTTATTCTATAGCAGATGAGATGGGAAGAACAATGGATTATTCATGAGCGTGAGCTTTATCATTGAGAAGCTCTAATTAAATGTTAAGAGCCGTAGGGCCTGATTCCCTGCCTTTCTCTGGTGCAAACTTTGCACCTGTTATTCTCTTGAACCGAGGTATATAAAACATGTGTTTATAGGCTTTTATAATTGTTTTGGTATTGTATTCCCTTCTGAAAATAACATGTGAAAGCATACAGTTGTAAACACTTGATTCTACTGGAAACCTGGTACAGTGTTAAGACTTGACATTGTGAGCCACACAGCATCCATGCAAATTACAGTTTTCAACATCACTTGTTACCCTCCCACAACAAATACACTACCGTAGTATTGTGATTGCATCACACAAACTGTGAAATGTAAACAGCTTGAGACACACTATTCACGTCTCACTTTTCACACAAATGGTTCCTTTTCTATATACCAACATCTGAGAACCATCACAATATTTGGCATGGTTACAGGCAGCAATATTCTCTATGAATCTAAAATGCCAAGCTCTAAGGGAGTTTATCTGAAAAGGATAAAGTCAAACCATGCTTGTGAACTTTGAATCAAATACCACTTTAAAGGTTTTAGGGTGACTCTTTTGGGTAAAACGGGGGATATCGATGCCAATGTAGTATTTTTTACAATATTGTTGCCTCGCTGCAATGCCCAGCAGTTGCCTACTTTGTCAAAATGCTATCACAAAAATGGACCCAGAGCATGACTTGCTCTTGACTTTATAGATATTAGGCTTAATACGCATCTCTAACGTTGTATCGGGTTATATTAGGTTATTTTACTGCAGGTTATATGATCTTGAAATATGCGTTAATTACTTATTGACGGTAACTGAAATGATGCGAAGCAGTCTCCAAGAACGCAACATACAGTATAATCTTTCTTCGCAAATTCTGATGTTGTGATTTGCGACAAATTAGCTTTAGCCTGCGGGTCCGCTGGTTCGTAAGCCTTGTGATGTACAGCACATGAGAGATGCAAGTCTGCACTATGCATCCCAATAATTTACTTCCAGTACAACAACCTCAGGGGAAAACAAGTATGTGTGTCTCCCTTGCAAACTACTACCGATGGTGGAGAAGGACAATAATCAGGCAACACGCAACCGTGTGTATATGGGAACTGATGGTAGGATTAGCAAATGTACTACTGTACCCTGGGAGAAGTCAGTGATGATAAATCAAAGTCAAGGCCATGGCTTATAGTTAGCCAATGTAGAGGTAAGCCTTAGAACATAACATGCTACTTTATTATCAAATCAAATCAAATCAAATTTTATTGGTCACATGCACTTGAATACAACAGGTGCAGACATTACAGTGAAATGCTTACTTACAGCCCTTAACCAACAGTGCATTTATTTTAAACAAAAAAAGTAAAAATAAAACAACAACAACAAAAAAAAAGTGTTGAGAAAAAAAAAGAGCAGGTAAAATAAAGTGACAGTAGGGAGGCTATATATACAGGGGGTACTGTTGCAGAGTCAATGTGGGGGCACCAGGCTAGTGAGGTAGTTGAGGGTAATATGTACATGTGGGTAGAGTTAAAGTGACTTTGCATAAATATCTTAACAGAGTGCAGCAGCGTAAAAGGATGGGGTGGGGGCAGTGCAAATAGTCCGGGTAGCCATGATTAGCTGTTCAGAGTCTTAAGCTTGGGGGGTAGAAGCTGTTGAGAAGTCTTTTGGACCTAGACTTGGCACTCCGGTACCGCTTGCCGTGCGGTAGCAGAGAGAACAGTCTATGACTAGGGTGGCTGGAGTCTTTGACAATTTTGAGGCCTTCCTCTGACACCGCCTGGTATAGAGGTCCTGGATGGCAGGAAGCTTTGCCCCAGTGATGTACTGGGCCGTACGCACTACCCTCTGTAGTGCCTTGGGTCGGAGGCCGCAGTTGCCATACCAGGCGGTGATGCAACCAGTCAGGATGCTCTCGATGGTGCAGCTGTAGAATTTTTGAGGATCTGAGGACCCATGCCAAATCTTTTTAGTCTCCTGAGGGGGAATAGGCTTTGTCGTGCCCTCTTCACGACTGTCTTGGTGTGTTTGGACCATGATAGTTCGTTGGTGATGTGGACACCAAGGAACTTGAAGCTCTCAACCTGTTCCACTAAGCCCGTCGATGAGAATGGGGGCGTGCTCAGTCCTCTTTTTTTTCCTGTAGTCCGCAATCATCTCCTTTTGTCTTGGTCGCGTTGAGGGAGAGGTTGTTGTCCTGGCACCATACGGCCGATCTCTGACCTCCTCCCTATAGGTGTCTCATCGTTGTCGGTGATCAGGCCTACCACTGTTGGTCGTTGGCAAACTTAATGATGGTGTTGGAGTCGTGCCTGGCCATGCAGTCATAGGTGAACGAGAGAGTACAGGAGGGGACTGAGCACGCACCCTGAGGGGCCCCGTGTTGAGGATCAGTGTGGCAGATGTGTTGTTACCTACCCTTGCCACCTGGGGGCGGCCCGTCAGAAGTCAGGATCAGTTGCAGAGGAGGTGTTTAGTCCCAGGATCCTTAGCTTAGTGATGAGCTTAGAGGGCACTATGGTGTTGAATGCTGAGCTGTAGTCAATGAATAGCATTCTCACGTAGGTGTTCCTCTTGTCCAGGTGGGAAAAGGCAGTGTGGAGTGCAATAGAGATTGCATCATCTGTGGATCTGTTGGGGCGGTATGCAAATTGGAGTGTGTCTAGGGATTCTGGGATAATGGTGTTGATGTGAGCCATGACCAGCCTTTCAAAAGCATTTCATGGCTACAGAGCGTCAGTGCTACGGGTCAGTAGTCATTTAGGCAGGTTATCTTAGAGTCCTTGGGCACGGGACTATGGTGGTCTGCTTGAAACATGTTGGTATTACAGACTCAGTCAGGGACATGTTGAAAATGTCAGTGAAGACACTTGCCAGTTGGTCAGCACATGCTCGGAGTACACGTCCTGGTAATCCGTCTGGCCCTGCGGCCTTGTGAATGTTGACCTGCTTGAAAGTCTTACTCACATCGGCTACGGAGAGCGTGATCACATAGTCATCCGGAACAGCTGGTGCTCTCATGCATGCTTCAGTGTTGCTTGCCTCGGGCTGAGCATGAAGTGGTTTAGCTCGTCTGGTAGGCTTGTGTCACTGGGCAGCTCGCGGCTGTGCTTCCTTGTAGTCTGTAATAGTTTTCAAGCCCTGCCAAGCATCCGACGAGCGTCAGAGGCCAGTGTGAAATGCGATTCAATCTTAGACCTGTATTGACTCTTTGCCTGTTTGATGGTTCGTCGGAGGTCATAGCGGGATTTCTTATAGGCGTCGGGTTAGGAGTCCCGTTCCTTGGCGGCAGCTCTACCCTTTAGCTCAGTGCGGATGTTTCCTGTAATCATGGCTTCTGGTTGGGGGTATGTACGTCACGGTCACTGTGGGGGACCGACATCATCGATGCACTTATTGATGAACCAGTGACTGATGTGGTGTACTCCTCAATGCTGTCTGAAGAATCCCGGAACATGTTCCAGTCTGTGCTAGCAAAACAGTCCTGTAGCTTAGCATCTGCGTCATCTGACCACTTTTTTATTAACCCGAGTCACTGGTGCTTCCTGCTTTAGTTTTTGCTTATAAGCAGGAATCAGGAGGATAGAGTTATGGTCAGATTTGCCAAATGGAGGCGAGGAGAGCTTTGTATGCGTCTCTGTGTGTGGAGTAAGGTGGTCTAGAGTTTTTCCCTCTGGTTGCACATTTAACATGCTGGTAGAAATTAGGTAGAACGGATTTAAGTTTCCCTGCATTAAAGTCCCCGACCACTAGGAGCGCTGCATCTGGATGAGCGTTTTCCTGTTGATTAATGGCCTTGTACAACTCATTCAAGTGCAATCTTAATGCCAGCATTGGTTTGTGGTGGTAAATAGACAGCTATGAAAAATATAGATGAAAACTCTCTTGGTAAATAGTGTGGTCTACAGCTTATCATAAGATACTCTACCTCAGGCGAGCAAAACCTGAGACTTCCTTAGTATTTGATTTTGTGCACCAGCTGTTGTTTACAAATATACACAGACCCACCCCTTGTCTTACCGGAGTCAGCTTCGTTCTGTCCTGCCGATGTAGCGTATAGCCTGCTAGCTGAATGTTATCATTGTCGATCGTTCAGACGACTTCGGTGAAACATAATATATTACAGTTTTTAATGTCCCGTTGGTGGATAACCGAACTTAAGTCGTCCACTTTATTTTCAAAGAGATTGAACGTTGGCTAATAGGATTGATGGAAGAGGCAGTTTACTCGCTCGCCGTCGGATCCTTACAAGGACACCCGATCTCCGTCACGATATCTCCGTTCTCTTCCTCACGCGAATGACGGGGATTTGGGCCTTGTCGGGTGTCTGTATGATATCCTTCGCGGCCGCCTCATTGAAGAAAAAAATCTTCGTCCAATACGAGGTGAGTAATCAGCTGTCCTGATATCCAGAAGCTCTTTTTGGTTATAAGAGACGATGGCAGAAACATTATGTACAAAATAAATTACAAATAACGCGGAAAAACACACATAATAGTACAATTGGTTAGAGGGCTGTAAAACGGCAGCCATCTTCTCCAGCGCTGTTTGCTGTATCAAATGGGCCTCTGACATATTGCCTTATAATTCATTCAATATCATGGGCTGTGGTGCAATTCTAAAAGCAACACTGACTACATATTTATCCTTGACATAGAACAATACAAAGTACAAAACTAACATACAAACACACTACAAAGAATAATGAAGTATTTGGAATAAGAAACCAAGCAAATGTTATAAAGTCACGTTATGCATTATTTCCTTCAACACAATCAACTAGGTAGTCACTCAATTCACATGGGTTGATTGAACTATTGCAATTACAATTATCCAAAGGTGTCATTTTCAATAAGCAATGGGAGTGAATTAATTAATATAATTCAGCTACAACCTCAGTATGTGCTCTATAGAATATGCAATCAAGTAATGCTAATTACATCATAAGTAATATGCATAGGCTACATAACAGTAAGTTGCAAACAGTGAGTTTGACTGTCCTAAAATGGACACCATACACATGGAACGCAATACTAAGCCTATAGGCATTTGGGCTCTTTGAGTGATAGCCTGTGGTGAACTAATCCATTAATATAGTTTTCCAGTATCATGTTTCATTGAGGCAGAAGTGCAGGTCAGAGTTATAATAAAATATTCCCATCATTAGAAATCAAAACTGGATGGTCTTCAGAGATAGATGGGAGGGTTGAGGGTAGCTGAAGGATGGGACTAAAAAACAAACAAAAGATAACTATTGTAAAATATACTGTGTTCGTAAAATGTATATAGTATGTATAAGCTGGAAGTAGAAGCCTAAGTGTTGTTGTTCATTAGTTTACTCCAATTAGGGGAGGGGTGGTAGGGTTAGGGGAAAATAATAAAGGAATATATATATATATACAGTACCAGACAAAATGTTTTGACACTCCTACTCATTCAAGGGTTTTTCTTAATTTTTACTATTTTCTACATTGTAGAGTAATAGTGAAGACATCAAAACTATGAAATAACACATATGGAATCACCTAGTAACCAAAAAAGTGTTAAACTAATCAAAATGTATTTTATATTCGAGATTCTTCAAAGTAGCCACCCTTTGCCTTGATGACAGCTTTGCACACTCTTGGCCTTCTCTCAACCAGCTTCATGAGGTAGTCACCTGGAATGCATTTCAATTAACAGTTGTGCCTTCTTAAAAGTTAATTTGTGGAATTTCTTTCCTTCTTAATGCATTTGAGCCAATCAGTTGTGTTGTGACAAGGTAGTGGTGGTATACAGAAGATAGCCCTATTTGGTAAAAGACCAAGTCCATATTATGGCAAGAACAGCTCAAATAAGCGAAGAGAAACGACAGTCCGTCATTACTTTAAGACATGAAGGTTAGTCAATACGGAAGATTTCAAGAACTTTTAACGTTTCTTCAAGTGCAGTCGCAAAAACCATCAAGCGCTATGATTGAACTGTCTCTCATGAGGACAGCCACAGGAATGGAAGACCCAGAGTTACCTCTGCTGCAGAGGATAAGTTCATTAGAGTTACCAGCCTCAGAAATTGTAGCCCAAAAAAATGTTTCACAGAGTTCAAGTAACAGACACATCTCAACATCAACTGTTCAGAGGGACTGTGTGAATTAGCCTTCGTGGTCGGTTGCTGCAAAGAAACCACTACTAAAGGACACCAATAAGAAGAAGAGAGCCTCCGTGGGCCAAGAAACACGAGCAATGGACATTAGACGGGTGGAAATGTGTCCTTTGGTATGGAGTCCAAATTCTACATTTTGGTTCCTACTGGTGTCTTTGACAGGCGCGGTGTGGGTGAAACGGATGATCTCCGCATGTGTATTTCCCACCGTAAAGCATGGAGAAGGAGGTGTGATGGTGTGGGGGGTGCTTTGCTGGTGACACTGTCTGTGGTTTATTTAGAATTCAAGGCACATTTAACCAGCATGGCTACCACAGCATTCTGCAGCGATACACCTCCAGGCTGTGTAAGGGCTATTTGACCAAGAAGGAGAGTGATGGAGTGCTGCATCAGATGACCTGCCTCCACAATCCCCGACCTCAACCCAATTGAGATGGTTTGGGATGAGTCGGACAGCAGAGTGAAGGAAAAGCAGCCAACAAGTGCTCAACATATGTGGGAACTCCTTCAAGACTGTTGGAAAAGGCATTCCAGGTGAAGCTGGTTGAGAGAATGCCAAGAGTGTGCAAAGCTGTCATTAAGGCAAACGGTGGCTATTTGAAGAATCTCAAATATAAAATATATAAATATAAATACAAAATATAAAAGAAAACCCTTGAACAGTAGGTGTGTCCAAACTTTTGACTGGTACTGTATATACTTTATTTTTACAATTTTCTACATTGTAGAACAATAGTGAATACATAAAAACTACGAAATAACACATATGGAATCACATAGTAACCAAAAAAGTATTTAAAAAATCTAAATCTATTTGAGATTTTAGATTCTTCAATGTAGCCACCCTTTGCCTTGATGACAGCTTTGCACACTATTGGCCTTCTCTCAATCAGCTTCATGCGGTAGTCACCTGGAATGCATTTCAATTAACAGGTGTGCCTTGTTAAGAAGTTAATTTGTGAATTTCTTTCCTTCTTAATGCTTTTGAGCCAATCAGTTGTGTTCTGACAACAGTCTTGAAGGAGTTCCTACATATGCTGAGCACTTGTTGGCTGCTTTTCCTTCACTCTGGATCCGACTCATCCCAACCCATCTCAATTGGGTTGAGGTCGGGGGATTGTGGAGGCCAGGTCATCTGATGCAGCACTCCATCACTCTCCTTCTTGGTCAAATAGCTCTTACACAGCCTGGAGGTGTGTTTGGTCATTGTCCTGTTGAAAAACAAATGATAGTCCCACTAAGCACAAACCAGATGGGATGGCGTATCGCTTGCAGAATGATGTGGTAGCCATGCTGATTAAGTGTACCTTGAATTCTAAATAAATCACAGACAGTGTCACCAGCAAAGCACCCCCACAACATCACACCTCCTCCATCCTTCACGGTGGGAACTACACATCGCGGAGATCATTCGTTCACCTTCTCTGCATCTCAGAAAGAAATGGCGGTTGGAACCAAAAATCTCACATTTGGACTCATCAGACCCAGGACAGATTTCCACCAGTCTAATGTCTATTGCTCGTGTTTTTTGGCTCAAGCAAGTCTCTTCTTCTTATTGGTGTCCTTTAGTAGTGGTTTCTTTCCAGCAATTGACCATGAAGGCCTGATTCACGCAGTCTACTCTGAACAGTTGATGTTGAGATGTGTCTTTACTTGAACTCTGTGAAGCGTTAATTTGGGCTGAATTTCTGAGGCTGGTAATTCTAATGAACTTATCCTCTGCAGCAGAGGTAACTCTGGGTCTTCCATTCCTGTGCCGATTCTGTGGCGGTCCTCATGAGAGCCAGTTTCATCATAGCGCTTGATGATTTTTGAGACTGCACTTGAAAGAACTTACCATAGTTCTTGACATTTTCCGGATTGACTGACCTTCATGTCTTAAAGTAATGATGGACTGTCTTTTCTTTGCTTATTTGAGCTGTTCTTGCCATAATATGGACTTGGTCTTGTACCAGATAGGGCTATCTTCTATACCAACCCTACCTTGTCACAACACAACTGATTGGCTCAAACGCGTAAGGAAAGAAATTCCAGAAATTAACTTTTAACAAGGCACACCTGTTAATTGAAATGCATTCAGGTAACTACCTGAAGCTGGTTGAGAGAATGCCAAGAGTGTGCAAAGCTGTCATCAAGGCAAAGGGTGGCTACTTTGAAGAATCTCAAATCTCAAATATATTTTGATTAGTTTAACACTTTTTTGGTTACTACATGATTCCACATATGTGTTTTCATAGTTTTGAAGTCTTCACTATTATTCTACAATGTAGAAAATAGTAAAAATAAAGAAAAAACCCTAGAATGAGTAGGTGTGTCCAAACTTTTGACTGGTACTGTATATATATTTGATATATATTAACCAAAAAGAATATATCGGGGGATTGGAAATGATGCAGACAATTACATTGATGGAAGCCACAATCTATCTGCATTATTAAAGCTGATCTACCCCTAAAAATTTAAATAAGATTGCATCGTAAAGCAAGACTAATAAATAGATAACATTTTGTCATTCAATCACTTTTCAGAAGTTAATCAAACATTTGCATTGCAGCCAGGGGCTACTTAGGCTGGCTGGCACCATAGAATAAGTTTGGTAAGCAGATCTAATGACATTTTGATTTTGTAAAGGTTCCCTTGTAGCAGTTGAATTGAAACAGCCCGTTGGAGGATTTGTGTGAAATGATGTAGTTTTTTTGAGAATCACCTGAAAACTAGCCTACATGTAGAGACAGTACTCTCTTACATGAGTTTGTGCCATGTTTGATAATATTTATGCATTCTGTGGTACTCTTCATTTGAATGATATAATTACACAAATGCCTTTCAGAAGAAAGTAAATTAGTGCACACGTGAAAGATACTACCATGGGGCAGATATGACCAGGTGAAGTCAAACATAATGTTCCTGCTCAGTGAGCACATTAAACTGACAGATTTATGCTCCTGCTGCCAGACAAGCCCTGGACACTAAGTACACTTGAGAAAACACACTCAGATGTAAAGCAATCAACACAGAGGACCACCACAGCATTGCCCACCAAGCCCATCAACCATTTACACACAAGAACGTGAGCGAGCAAACACACACACACACACACACACAGATGTCCTGATGCCTTTGTGACCGATGACAGGCTCTACACTCCCATTTCAAATTGCTGCCGCTGGGTTGTTAATTTAGTGTAGCGCTACAGGGGAATTAAAAATCCGGCTTGCGGGGAGCTCGATTTGCTGAGTAACACAAATTCCCCACCATCCCAATGGAAAATATTGTTCTCATTCAAGTAGCTCATGTATGGAAATGCTGCATGGATATATCTGGAATATGGGATTTCAGAGCATCCAACTGTAAATAATTTACAATTACATAAAGATGGTCCAAGCAAATCCAGAAGAATATTTGAAAACGTGTTTGACAATCTGATGCTAGGAATGAAATCTAATGCACAATTTACAGTAAAGCTATGCACCACAACACTGTGGTTTGGTAGTAGTCTCTACAGCTCTGTCTTGCTGTGTCTAAGTTTCCATATGCATGACATGATCTAAAAGCTTCTAAGTGAATCAACATTCTGGCAGGTTGGCATGGTTTCATGGATGAGCTATGACTATACAAACCTATGGTATTCCATTTGCTTACCATTCAATCCTAATGGGAGTTCTGCATCATGTGGCGCAGTGGTCGCATCACTCCTGAGTGGTGCAGTGGTCTAAGGCACTGCATCGCAGTGCTAGCTGTGCCACTAGAGATCCTGGTTCGAATCCAGGCTCTGTCGTAGCCGGCCGCGACCGGGAGACCCATGGGGCGGCGCACAATTGGCCCAGCGTCGTCCAGGGTAGGGGAGGGAATGGCCGGCAGGGATGTAGCTCAGTTGGTAGAGCATGGCGTTTGCAACGCCAGGGTTGTGGGTTCGATTCCCAGGGGGGGCCAGTATGAAAAATTAAAACATATATATGTATGCACTCACTAACTGTAAGTCGCTCTGGATAAGAGCGTCTGCTAAATGACTAAAATGTAAATGTAAAGATGTGGTCCATGATCTTCAATTACACTAGTACCATGGACGGTCAGCATGATCTTCAGTGATACATGTACCATCTCCATCTGTACCCCACAGGCTCTGGGTGTGGATCACTAACCTGGAGAGTAAAGGAGAATAGAGCCATTCATCTTTGGGATTACATGTCTTGGTAAAACATACAGTGGGGAAAAAAAGTATTTAGTCAGCCACCAATTGTGCAAGTTCTCCCACTTAAAAATATGAGAGAGGCCTGTAATTTTCATCATAGGTACACGTCAACTATGACAGACAAAATGAGATTTTTTTTTCCAGAAAATCACATTGTAGGATTTTTTATTAATTTATTTGCAAATTATGGTGGAAAATAAGTATTTGGTCAATAACAAAAGTTTCTCAATACTTTGTTATATACCCTTTGTTGGCAATGACACAGGTCAAAAGTCTTCACAAGGTTTTCACACACTGTTGCTGGTATTTTGGCCCATTCCTCCATGCAGATCTCCTCTAGAGCAGTGATGTTTTGGGGCTGTCGCTGGGCAACCACGGACTTTCAACTCCCTCCAAAGATTTTCTATGGGGTTGAGATCTGGACACTGGCTAGGGCCACTCCAGGACCTTGAAATGCTTCTTACGGAAGCCACTCCTTCGATTGCCCGGCGGTGTATTTGGGATCATTGTCATGCTGAAAGACCCAGTCACGTTTCATCTTCAATGCCCTTGCTGATGGAAGGAGGTTTTCACTCAAAATCTCACGATACATGGCCCCATTCATTCTTTCCTTTCACGGATCAGTCTTCCTGGTCCCTTTGCAGAAAAACAGCCCCAAAGCATGATGTTTCCACCCCCATGCTTCACAGTAGGTATGGTGTTCTTTGGATGCAACTCAGCATTCTTTGTCCTCCAAACACGGCTGAGTTGAGTTTTTACCAAAAAGTTATATTTTAGTTTCATCTGACCATATGACATTCTCCCAATCCTCTTCTGGATCATCCAAATGCACTCTAGCAAACTTCAGACGGGCCTGGACATGTACTGGCTTAAGCAGGGGGACACGTCTGACACTGCAGGATTGAGTCCCTGGCGGCGTAGTGTGTTACTGATGGTAGGCTTTGTTACTTTGGTCCCAGCTCTCTGCAGGTCATTCACTAGGTCCCCCCGTGTGGTTCTGGGATTTTTGCTCACTGTTCTTGTGATCATTTTGACCCCACGGGGTGAGATCTTGCGTGGAGCCCCAGATCGAGGGAGATTATCAGTGGTCTTGTATGTCTTCCATTTCCTAATAATTGCTCCCACAGTTGATTTCTTCAAACCAAGCTGCTTACCTATTGCAGATTCAGTCTTCCCAGCCTGGTGCAGGTCTACAATTTTGTTTCTGGTGTCCTTTGACAGCTCTTTGGTCTTGGCCATAGTGGAGTTTGGAGTGTGACTGTTTGAGATTGTGGACAGGTGTCTTTTATACTGATAACAAGTTCAAACAGGTGCCATTAATACAGGTAACGAGTGGAGGACAGAGGAGCCTCTTAAAGAAGAAGTTACAGGTCTGTGAGAGCCAGAAATCTTGCTTGTTTGTAGGTGACCAAATACTTATTTTCCACCATAATTTGCAAATAAATTCATAAAAAATCCTACAATGTGATTTTCTGGAGAAAAAAATCTCAATTTGTCTGTCATAGTTGACGTGTACCTATGATGAACATTACAGGCCTCTCTCATCTTTTTTAAGTGGGAGAACTTGCACAATTGGTGGCTGACTAAATGCTTTTTTCCCCCACTGTACACAGCACTTTATTTCAATCAAGACCCGAGCATTCTAAACCACAGACATAAGAGCTATGGGACATAAATCATATACTGCAATGTATGGTGCTCATACTATACAGTCAGTAGGAAGCATCCCAGAAAACCCAAATTGGTTCTGTGAAAGTTCCCAGAACATTTGTTAGGTTCTGTCATGACACAAAAACTGTCCAGTTGTGCTAATAATTATACAATATTTGTATAAAACATTCGGCTGACGTTGCAAGAATGTTCCCAGAACACATTTAGTCTGTTCTTTAAAAGGTTCCCAGAATGTTTCATTAGGTTGTGGGAACAGTCTGGTGAGAACATTGTAGGGACATCACAAAATATATGTTCCCAAAACACAAAACTGTCCAGTTGTGCGATTGATTATACAATGTTTATTTTTGGCAAAAAACATTCACCTGATGTTACAGGAATGTTCCCAGAACACATTTTTTTATGTTCTTTAATAGTTCCCAACACATGTATTTAGGTTGTGGGAACATTGTGGGGATATGACAAGAGAAGGGTTCCCAAAACACTAAAACTGTCCAGTTGTGCTGACATTCAGATAACGTTTGTACCAGGGTTCACAAAACATTCCTTTGATGTTGCAAGAATGTTGACAGAACAGCCGTTTTGGTTCTTTGAAGGTTCACAGAACATTTCATTAGGTTGTGGGAACAGTGTGGGTACATTACAAGAGATAGGTTCCCAAAACACAAAATCTGTCCAGTTGTGATGACATTCTTCGAATTTTTGTATCAGGGTGCACAAACCTTCCTCATTGTTCTTAGAATGTTATTCCTATTTATGTGCCCAAAAATTATTAAATAAAGTTTTGAACAGCCCATGGAGGTTTGTTTCATGTGTTAGTGTTATCTTATTCTTGAGGAAGTTAGTTGTATAACAACACATATGGCAATTATTTGGAATCAAATGACAATTTATTAGACATTTATTGTACAAACAGTTTTATTGTATTTTGTTGATAGTCGGAAGCGGGGATCAAGCTTTGGAGTGTTAGTCCTGCAATTAATCCACTGCGCCACTGGAATGGCACTAACACAAATATAAAGCTTACTCAGACTTACAGGTTGTGGTTTTTGTCTTTGCAAAAGAAAGGATAACTAAATCTAGAAAAAAATTAATATACTCTTATTATTTCTTACTCTACCAATCTTCTTTATAAACTGTAAAGTTGGGATGTTTTGACTTTCATTTTCCCTACAAACTTGATTTCAGAAACCATGTTAAATTATTGCCTGGCAGATTGCGGTGATGTGCACATAGATGTGCATATGTACTAAGGCATAAAGCCATAGTTTGGATCATAATTTAAGGATTTCAGTACAAAGGGAAATTCAATAGAAACATTAGGATCCTGTCACGATCGTTGACACATGAGGAGGACCAAGGCGCAGCGTTGAAAGCAAACATATTTATTATACGAATGATCACACGATCAAAACAACGAAACGTGACGTCCTTGGTTACATCAACAAACCTTAACGGAACAAGAAACCACAACACAAAGAGAACAGCCAGACAGTTAAATATGGCTCCCAATCAGAGACAACCAGCTGACACTCGTTGCCTCTGATTGGGAGTCACTCAGGCCAACATAGATATACAAACATAGAATCACACACCCTGGCTCAACATAACATAGTCCCCAGAGCCAGGGCGTGACAGTTACCCCCCAAAGGCGCGGACTCCGACCGCGCCAAACAACCACAACAGGGGAGGGACCGGGTGGGGCACTCCGCCTCGCGGCGGATCCGGCTCCGGACATGACCCAGGCACGGTTGTGCTGGACTGACGACAGCGCACCCCTGGCTTGGTGCGTGGAGGAGGAACAGGCCTTACCAGGCTGGCGACGCACACCGTAGGCTTGGTGCGTGGAGCAGGGACAGGCGGACTGGGCTGACGAAGCACACCACTGACTTGGTGCGGGGGAGCAGGAACGGGCCGAGCCGGGCTGACGAGCGCACCACTGCCTTGGTGCGGGGTAAAGGAATGGGCCGGACCGGGCTGACGAAGCGCACCACTGCCTTGGCGCGGGGAGCAGGAATGGGCCGGACCGGGCTGACGAAGCGCACCCCTGACTTGGTGCGGAGAGCAGGAACGGGCCGGACAGGGCTGACGAACCGCACCACAGACTTGGTGCGGGGAGCAGGAATGGGCCGGACTGGGCTGGCGACGCGCACCACAGACTTGGTGCGGAGAGCAGGAACGGGCCGGACAGGGCTGACAAACGCACCACAGACTTGGTGCGGGGAGAATGAGCCGGACCGGGCTGACGACGCGCACCACAGACTTGGTGCGGAGAGCAGGAACGGCCGGACAGGGCTGGACGAACCGCACCACAGACTTGGTGCGGGGAGCAGAATGGGCCGGACCTGGGCTGGCGACGCGCACCACAGACTTGGTGCGGAGAGCAGGAACGGGCCAGACAGGGCTGACGAAACGCACCACAGACTTGGTGCGGGGAGCAGGGATGGGCCGGACTGGGCTGGCGACGCGCACCACAGACTTGGTGCGGAGAGCAGGAACGGGCCGGACAGGGCTGGCAAGTGCACCACAGACTTGGTGCGGAGAGCAGGAATGGGCCGGACTGGGCTGGCGGCGCGCACCACAGACTTGGTGCGGAGAGCAGGAACGGGCCGGACTGGGCTGGCGACAGCGCACCACAGACTTGGTGGGAGTGGCAGGAACAGGCCGGACCGTGCTGGGGAACACACACCACTGGCCCTACGTGGGGATCAGGAACAGGCCGGACCGGACTGGCAACACACGCCAGTACCTCTCGCCGTGCCTCTACAACCTCCTTCCCCCTGGTGACCAGTGACTCCCGTAACCTGGCGGCCTCTTCTGCCAACCCGCTGGACCGCTCTATCGCGGCCTCCTGCTGCCCGACGTCGTGAGCCCCCCCCCCTAAAAATTGTTCTGGGGTCTCTCCTCCCCCATGGGCCAGGCCTCCATCGTTCTCGCCAGACTCTCACCCCACTGCTCCAAAGTCCAACCTCTCTCCCTCTTCTCTTGGCTTGGCCAGTGAGACTCCTACTCCACTGCTCCCAAGTCCATCCTCTCTCTTCTTCACGCTGCTTGGTCCTGTTATGGTGGTTTCTTCTGTCACGATCGTTGACACATGAGAGGACCAAGGCACAGCGTTGAAAGCAAACATATTTATTATACGAATGATCACACGATCAAAACAACGAAACGTGACGTCCTTGGTTACATCAACAAACCTTAACGGAACAAGAAACCACAACACAAAGAGAACAGCCAGACAGTTAAATATGGCTCCCAATCAGAGACAACCAGCTGACACTCGTTGCCTCTGATTGGGAGTCACTCAGGCCAACATAGATATACAAACATAGAATCACACACCCTGGCTCAACATAACATAGTCCCCAGAGCCAGGGCGTGACAGATCCTGGTAACGCAGCAGACTAAGTAACCTACAGGGCTTGAAGACAGATCGCAGGTTCAACTCTACTTGATTATTATTCTTTAAAAAAGCTATAGCTATGTTTGGACAATACCGTAATAAAATATAGTGATGTAAAAATATTGAAATGGCATTTGTTTAATAGTTTGGCAACTTAAAAAAAAACAAAAAAAATCCTACAATGTTGGCAACTTCACATAATAATGTTTCATTACACATCAATATTAGCAGAACATTACAGCAATGTTTTCAGAACTACTTCCATTATCATTGAAGTATGTCATAACCTTACAGAATAACTTTATAAGAGTCTCGCAGGAATGTTTCTTGTTTGTTGATATAGGTGTTAGTAGTAATATCAACATCTATTGCTACAACATTTTATTGCTGAAGTATGTTCAGGGAACATTATTAGAAACATCATGTCATAAAGTCACACTATTACTTAATGAGAACATTGTAGGAATTCCATGCTTGTTGTTATGGGCGTTTTGAATAACATATCCATCATTAGCAGAACGTTCCTGTAATGTTTCCTCAGAACCACTTCTGTTATTCCCACATGTTGTTGTGGCACTATGTTCTAAGAACATTCCCACGGGGGGCCAGTATGAAAATGTATGCACTCACTAACTGTAAGTCGCTCTGGATAAGAACGTCTGCTAAATGACTAAAATGTACCAAAAATACCGGAACTTTGTGTTATTACATTCCCTGGCAACCTAATGAAAAACTTAGGGGAATGTTCTTTGGTAGTTTTTACAGATATTGTGAACAACATTTTAGTGAATGTAAGGTGAACATTCCAAGGATATTTCATTTCAAACAAACAAAAATGTATTTGAATGTTTGTGGGATGTTATCGTAATGCAGTGTTGTGTTCGAGACCACCTAAAGCAAGACCGATTCAAGACCAAGAGCAAGACCAAGCTAATCGAGTCTGAGTCAAGACCGGGAGGGGGACGAGAGGTCCGAGACCAAGTAAAGACAGAGACCAGAAAAATGCAAGTCCAATTCAAGACCATGATTGTAATTTTGTGAAATCGTCACCATAGTAAGAGTTCAAAATGTCCAGTATTTCTGTGTTCATATTTCAGAAGAACATATGGATTCTTTATACATTCAGAATGGTGGAAAAATGCATGCTGAGGGCAAATAGAGCCACTCTACAAATGTTTACTAACTCAAACACAGTGGGGAACTGTCACGGTTTCGGCCGAGGCTGCCTCTCTCCCTTGTTCGGGCAGGCTTCGGCGTTCGTCGTCTCCGGAATTCTAGCTGCCACCGCTAGATGTTTCATGTTCGTTTGCTTTTGTCTGTTTGTTTACACACCTGTTTCTGTTTTGACGTAATTAGTGTCCTATAAGTTTCTGCGTTGTGTTTGTCTAGTGTTGTGTGTGATTGTTTCCGTCAGTGTTGTGTTTTTGCTCGGTTGAGCGTATTGTCTCCACTGTGCTGGAGCTTATTTTTGCACTTGTGTGCACCGTTACATTTTGTCGCACCTGTTAGTGCGCATTTACCTTTCGCCTTCGTGCGGGTTTTGCTGTCGGGCTTAGTTGTCCTGTTGCCTGTGTTGGGCCAGTAATACAGCCTTTGGAACATTCAGTCTGCGTCCTGCGTTTGATTCCTACACTACACCTACAACACGCCCTGACAGAATCACACACACCCACAATGGAATCAGCAGGAGCCGAAGCAGCCCAGACGAGACTGGAAGCCCAGGTTCGGGACCAGCAAGAGCAGCTCCTGCAGATGGGGACCGCCCTGCAGGAGGTGATTACCACACTCCGAGGCTGGGGTTCGCCTCCACCGCCGCCCGCCCTGCCAGCACCATCGGCCAGCCCGCCCATTCCAGCGCCGGAACCTCGAGGAGTCCGACTATCTCTCCCGAGGGCCTACGACGGGACCGCGGCTGGGTGTCAGGATTCCTGCTCCAGGTAGAGCTATACCTGGCCACAGTGCACCCGGCACCTTCAGGGCATGAGAGCGTGTCCGCCCTGATCTCCTGCCTGGCCGGAAAAGCGTTGGAGTGGGCCAACGCGAGTGGAGGAAGATCGACGCCACGACGATTACGTACACCGAGTTCTCCCGCCGCTTCAGGGCGGTGTTTGACCATCCCCGGAGGGGAAGCGGGGAGCGTCTGGTCTTCCTCCGGCAGGAGGAGAAGTGCCCAGGAATTGCGCTGAATTCCGTACTCATAGGCAGATGCAGGGTGGAATGATCGGGCCCTCATCGATCTATACCGATGCAGCCTACGAGAGGACGTCCGTCGGGGAGCTGGCTTGTAGGGACACCAGCCTCACTTTCGACCAGCTGGTTGATATGTCCATCAGGCTGGATACCTTGCTGGCTACCCGCGGACGTCCTGCGGAGGGTCCATCCATTCCACCCTCCAGCGTCTCCGAGCCTTGTCCTATGGAGCTCGGGGCGCTGGCGCTAGAGAGAGGAGGGAGTCGGCAGGCTAGGGGGTCCATCCACTGCACCAACTGTGGTCGGGGAGGACACACCACGGCTAGGTGCTGGGATGGCCTCCTAGGGGAGATGACGACAGGTCCCGCACTGGGGATTCCCTCCAGGTGAGTAGGCGCCCCACTCACCCAGAGCTCACTGTTGCCCATTTTTGTATGCCTGTACGTTTTCCACAGGTAGCACCTCATTCCCAGCATAAGGCGCTGGTAGATTCAGGCGCAGCTGGGAATTTTATTGATAAAAAGTTTTGTTTAAGCGTTAGGGATTCCCCTCATTCCTGTTGATGTTCCTTTTCCCGTTCACGCCCTAGATAGTCGTCCGTTGGAGTACGGGCTTAATCAGGGAGGTCGCGGGCGCCACTTAGGATGTGTGCAGGGGGATCATCAGGAGATGATTCAGCTGTTCCTGATTGACTCTCCTGCGTATCCGGTGGTGCTGGGCATGCCCTGGTTGAGTACCCATAACCCAGCGATTTCGTGGCAGGAGAGGGCTCTGATGGAGTGGTCTGCTCAGTGTGTGGGTAGGTGTTTGGGCGTTTCCGTGGGGCTACCTCGGTGGAGAGTCCAAACCAGGTGCCCGCATTACACGTTCCACCTGAGTATGGGGATTTGGCTTGCGTTTAGTAAGGCGAGGGCGACGCGGTTGCCACCCCCATAGGCAGGGGATTGTGCGATAAACCTCAGGCAGGAGCTGCGCTCCCACGGACCATGTGTATCCTCTGTCTCAGGAGGAGAAGAAAGCTATGGAGATTTACATAGACGAATCGCTGAGACAAGGATACATACGGCCGTCCACTTCCCCCAGCGTCATCGAGTTTCTTTTTCGTGAAGAAAAAGGATGGTGGTTTGCGTCCGTGCATCGATTACCGTGGTCTCAATCAGATTACGGTGAAGTATAGTTATCCACTCCCGCTGATTGCGACCATGACTGAGTCGTTGCATGGGGCGCGTTTCTTCACGAAATTAGATCTCAGGGAGCGCGTACAACTTAAGTGCGCATCAGGGAGGTGATGAATGGAAAACAGCCTTTAGTACCACCTCGGGCCATTACGAGTATCTGGTCATGCCATACGGGTTGATGAACGCTCCATCAGTTTTCCAATCATTTGTGGATGAGATCTTCAGGGACATGCAGGGGCAGGGGGTGGTGGTGTACATTGATGACATTCTCGTGTACTCACCTACCCGTGTCGAGCATGTGGCCCTGGTGCGCAGGGTGTTGCGGAGGCTGGTGGAGCACGACCTGTATGTGAAGGCAGAGAAGTGTCTGTTTTTCCAGGAGTCGGTCTCCTTTTTGGGTTATCAGTTGTCTGCGTCAGGGGTGAAGATGGAGGTAGACCGGGTGTCGGCCGTGCGTAATTGGCAAACACCAACCACTGTGAAGGAGGTGCAGCAGTTTTTGGGGTTTGCAAATTACTAGGAGGTTTATCCGGGGTTTTGGACAGGTGGCAGCTCCCATCACGTCTCTGTTGAAGGGGGTCCGGTGCGTCTGCAGTGGTCGGCCGAGGCGGACAGGGCGTTTGGGAGGCTGAAGGACCTGTTTACCTCGGCCCCGGTGCTGGCGCATCCGGATCCCTCTTTGCCGTTCCAAGTAGAGGTGGACGCGTCGGAGGCGGTTTAGGAGCCGTGCTTTCACAACGGTCTGGCGCGCCACCTAAACTCCGCCCCTGTGCTTTTTATTCTAAGAAGCTCAGTCCGGCGGAGCGGAACTATGACGTAGGGGACAGGGAGCTGTTAGCCGTGGTACAGGCTCTAAAGGTGTGGAGGCACTGGCTTGAGGGGGCTCAACACCCTTTCCTCATTTTGACGGACCACCGTAACCTGGAGTACATCCGGGCGGCGGGAGGCTGAACCCTCGCCAGGCAAGATGGAGTATGTTCTTGACCAGGTTTACTTTTAAGATCACGTACATCCCTGGGTCACAGAATGGCAAGGCAGATGCGCTGTCTCGGCGGTATGACGCGGAGGAGAGGTCCG
This sequence comes from Coregonus clupeaformis, assembly GCF_020615455.1. NCBI lineage: Eukaryota > Metazoa > Chordata > Actinopteri > Salmoniformes > Salmonidae > Coregonus > Coregonus clupeaformis. The sequence goes on from NC_059198.1 coordinate 25,980,438, forward strand.
TGGAGCCCACTCCCATACTGCCTGAGTCGTGTCTGGTGGCACCGGTAGTGTGGGAGGTCGATACTGAACTCGAGCGGGCGTTACGCACCGACCCTAGTCCACCACAGTGCCCGGAGGGTCGGAAGTACGTTCCGCTCGAGGGTTCGGGATCGATTGATCTATTGGGCTCACACGTCACCCTCCTCTGGACATCCGGGTATCGGCCGGACAGTGCACTGTCTTAGTGCCAAGTACTGGTGGCCCACGTTGGCAAGGGATGTGAGGGTTTATGTTTCCTCCTGCTCGGTGTGCGCCCAGTGTAAGGCGCCTAGACATCTACCTAGGGGTAAGTTGCTACCCCCTGCCCGTTCCCAACGGCCATGGTCCCACCTATCAGTGGACTTTATAACAGACCTTCCCCTCTCCCAAGGGAATACTACCATCCTGGTCGTTGTGGACCGGTTCTCTAAGGCCTGTCGTTTGCTCCCCATGCCGGGTCTTCCCTACGGCCCTGCAAACTGCCGAGGCACTGTTTTACCCATGTGTTCCGGCACTCACGGGGTACCCGAGGACATTGTGGCTGATCGGGGTCCCCAATTCACCTCCAGAGTCTGGAGAGCGTTTATGGAGCGGTTGGGGGTCTCGGTGAGCCTCACCTCGGGTTACCACCCGGAGAGCAATGGGCAGGTGGGCGCGTAAACCAGGATGTGGGTAGGTTTCTCAGAACATACTGCCAGGACCGGCCGGAGGAGTGGTCAAGGTACGTTCCCTGGGCCGAGATGGCCCAGAATTCCCCTACGCCATTCCTCCACTAACCTAACTCCATTTCAATGTGTGTTAGGTTACCAGCCGGTTCTGGCACCCTGGCAGCAGAGCCAGATCGAGGCTCCTGCGGTGGATGAGTGGGCGCGGCGCTCGGAGGAGACTTGGAACGCTGCACACGTCCACCTGCAGCGGGCCCTCCGACGTCAGAAGGCGAGCGCTGGTCTCCACCGCAGTGAGGCACAGGTGTACGCACCTGGTGATCGAGTCTGGCTCTCTACCAGAAACCTGCCCCTCCGCCTGCCCTGTCGGAAACTGGGTCGGCGGTTTGTAGGGCCATTTAAAGTCCTGAGAAGGTTGAACGAGGTATGTTATAGATTACAGCTACCTGTGGAGTATAAGTGTATTAACCCCTCGTTCCATGTGTCCCTTCTCAGGCCGGTAGAAGCGGGCCCACTCCAAGAAGATGAGATCTTGGAGACTCCTCCGCCCCGTTGGACATCGAGGGGGCACCGGCGTACTCCGTAAGATCCATCTTGGATTCGAGACGTCGGATGGGGGGTCTCCAGTATCTAGTGGAGTGGGAGGGAATGCGGTCCGGAGGAGCGGTGCTGGTGCCGAGGAGAGCGTGTTGGACCCGTCGCTCCTGACGGAGTTCCATCGGAGGCATCCGACGCGCCCTGCGCCGCGTCCCCCTGGTCGTCCCCGAGGCCGGAGTCGGCGCACGTCTGGAGCCGCGCGTCAGGGGGGGTACTGTCACGGTTTCGGCCGAGGCTGCCTCTCTCCCTTGTTCGGGCAGGCTTCGGCGTTCGTCGTCTCGGAATTCTAGCTGCCACCGCTAGATGTTTCATGTTCGTTTGCTTTTGTCTGTTTGTTTACACACCTGTTTCTGTTTTTGGCGTAATTAGTGTCCTATAAGTTTCTCGTTGTGTTTGTCTAGTGTTGTGTGTGATTGTTTCCGTCAGTGTTGTGTTTTGCTCGGTTGAGCGTATTGTCTCCACTGTGCTGGAGCTTATTTTTGCACTTGTGTGTGCACCGTTACATTTTGTCGCACCTGTTAGTGCGCATTTACCTTTCGCCTTCGTGCGGGTTTTGCTGTCGGGCTTAGTTGTCCTGTTGCCTGTGTTGGGCCAGTAATACAGCCTTTGGAACATTCAGTCTGCGTCCTGCGTTTGATTCCTACACTACACCTACAACACGCCCTGACAGGAACAATGAGGGCCTTCTACACTTTAAGAGAAAGGCTAAGGATTTAAAAATAATAATGATGTTCTGATTTAATATTTTCAATTTTTGTTAGAAAGGAAAGGGTTAACACTGAAAAAAAAAGAAGAAGATCCAATCAGGATTTTTCTTTGGTGGTCTCTGGGGAGATAAATCTAGTTAGCTAAGTCAGCCATTGGCTAAGTCATCAGAAGCTTGATAGAAGGCATCTGCCATTCAACTGTATTAGGGCGAAATTTTGGAGTGACAGTGGAATAAACCAATCACATTGACTTGTAATGGGTGGGACCATATTTACAAAAATGTATGTAAACTTTTGTCTTCTTGAAGGCCAACAGGTCACTATGCAATAGTGAGCAGTAGTTTTCCCATGGTCTATCTAGCTTTTGTTGTAGGCTAGTTTGCAGCGGCTGCAGCAGGTGTTATCGAAGAGGATGTTGTTGCTAATTTGTTAGCTTGTCCCTTTTCAAGAATAACTTTCAACAAGAAGTAAAGTTTCAAATGATCATCATCTGGTGAGTGGAACTGTGTTTTTTATTGCAGCTCGAATGCTGTTAGCCATCTCTTTGAAAATAACTTGCAGTATGTCTGTGAAACATTGTTGCATTTAAACTTTAGATCACCGGTTACTTTGTGTGCTAAACGTGAACTGTTTTTTGCAATGGGAAGTAATAGTTGTACATTTCGATTGGGAAATGCTTAGCCTAATGGTTGTGTTTTTGTATTCTTATGATTGGGACCTACTGGCTTATTATGTCAGAGTGAAGGGACTCCTGTCTTTCCATCGGCTCTATGCAGTGGTGTAGTGGTGCCTGGAAAAGTGGGTCCTGTGTGAAGGAAAGGCACCCTGTGTGAAAAATCCTATGTTTTCCTATTGATTTGTCTGATTTTCACACTGGGTGGAGGGTGTAGTTACCCTTTAATTCAATTGAGCAAAACAAATGCCCTCCCCATTGATACAAAACAGCATTATATCATTCTGTCAGGTAGGCCTACGTTGCAGTCAACATTTAATTGGGAAGGTTTTTTGGGAAAGGTTTTAGAAATGTTCATGCAAACAGCGCATTATGACTGAATTACACATAGCAAATAGACTACTAACCAAGACTATGGACCAAACTTTTTCAATAACGTCTTTCCTACCTACCGGCTACCGATGTCATTCTTCTGTGAGCTGCTCCATGCGACAACCAGTTGAGGGCTGCGCGCTCTTGCTGCCTTCAGATGATATTCCGCTGAAACTAGGCTATGTGAGCATTGTGGGAATATTCCCTGATTGTTGTTATGGGTATTTTTAATAACATCTCCATCAACATTAGCAGAACGTTCCCGTAATGTTTTCTCAGAACCATTTCTATTGTTCTCACATTTTGTTGCAGCAGTATGTTCTAAAACCATAACTGGTACATTGTGTTATTACCTGGAAACCTAATGAGAACATTTGGGGAATGTTCTGTGGTGGTTGTTACAGAAGTTGTGCACAAGATTTTTGTGAATGTTAGGAGAACATCCCAAGGATATTTCATTTAAAACATTTATTTGAATGTTTTTGGGACGTTATCAACCTAATACTAGATAAAACCTTAACTAGAACTCAATGGGAATCTTAGGTGATGTTCTGGGAATGTTTCCGATTTGCTGGGCTACCACTTACTTGGCTGTGTTTCGTTATTTTCTAGAGCATACATTGACAAACTCATGAAAAACCATAAATAAGACCTTGGGATATTCTCTATGATATTGAAATAAAGACAGAGTGTGACTGACAATCTACAACCTGCCTAATGACTGATTGAATAGGTGTCATGAGCACTCTCTCTCCCTGGTAGCAACATTAATTGCATTCAATTATCTTCCACTCTGCTCACCTCCCTCTCTCTACTCAGCCTAACTAGCTCCACCTGCCCTGCTCTGCTCTTGTTACCTGGCCAGCTGCACTGCATTTCCCACTCACCATCCTCACCTTGCCTCACTCTGTTCTAATTACTCTGCCAGCTGAACTGCATTTCCCCACTACCTCTCCCAGTATATCAAGCCCTGTTTTTCAGCCAAGCCCTGTCAGATCGTCTTCAAACCCGGACCAGTAACCTGCCTGTCTGCGCTCTGACTCCTGTTTGTGATACCGATCCTTTCTTGACTGCCTCCTTGTTCTACTGCCCCGTCTATCCCTACCTGCCTTCTGGACCTCGACTACTCTCCGATCTTCAGCCCCTCCGGTCTCCGACCACCAGATGAGCGTGCCCAGACGTTTCACCACCCTCAGCCCGATACGCCGCTCCATCACTGGGGAACACACACACTAAGCACTTGGACTGGACACCCCCGGACATTTGGTGACCCCCGGAGCACAGGTACCCACAGGAGGACCCTGAAAGACCCCTGACACCCCTGGGACTCCTCTTCCCGCCTGTAACCTTGAATAAAGAACTCTGAATTTGAACTTGCGCTCTTGGGTCCTCTTCTGTTCGTGACAATAGGCCATATAGTTTAATTGATCGAGAGTCATTTCGAGAGCATTTATGGTCAAATGTATCACACATCCTTGTTTATAAAATGTCCTTGATTAATCTTTGGAACAATCGTCCTATTGAGAAACTAATATAATGATTTTATTGAACAGTGTAAATGAACCAAATGCAGATTAATGCAAACTAGTCAATGTGCTCATACTCAATCAGGGGCATGCCTTCACAATGAGCCTATATGACCGACTTGGTAACATGAAAGGCCGATAATGTGATGGAGAGGCAATTTACTGCTGCTCTCCATCTCTCTCCATGACCTTTTCCAAGAGGTGTATAATTTATTTGTGTGTCTCCCGCTGCAGTAAATAACATCTAGGCAGAATCACAGACCTGTCATCACACCTGTACTCAGTCTTCACAAAATGCTGCCCAATCATAAAACAGAGGCCACCGGATTGATGTATGAATTTAAAGAGGGCCGCCTACAACGGCGTTGTGGTGTCATTGTAAAGTATTGAGCCCATTATTTCCTCAAAAAGGAAATACCTAAATGGTCTGCAAACATTAACCCAATAACGATGAATCAATGTCAAGATACTGATAGGCTAGAATAGTATCAGAATGCAGAATTACTTTGCTATAGAAGATCACCGTCCGGAATGTGCACTGATTATTAGGGTTATGTTTGCTAAGTTAAGGGGGTCTCTATCATACATCTAAAGTGATTCCCTTACTTTTAGCAACATTGTTAGATTCTGCCTTCTTCAAAATCTTCAAAGTCCTTGTCAGAGAAGGAAGAGGATGGAAAATATTGAGTGATTATTTAATTTTTTTTAAACACCAACATAAGTCTGGAAACTGTATTGAGTGGGACAATATACATTTACTTACACTATTAGAGTTTAATTAACACAGGTGCTTTTGCTGTGTAGAAACACATAGCACCACAATGTGTTAATTTCTCTGGTCCTGGTTCTGTCCCAAAGCCATCCCCTCAGCTTTTTAGTCTCTAAGAATAGCTAGACACGGGAGAGGGGCTGCAGCTGCTTCTCCTGAATCTCATTTACCTGCTACCGTAGCCCCGCTCTGAGACAACATCGGTAATTAATAGGTTTTTCGTCTTCTGAAGAAACCCCCCACAGGCAAGACAGACAGGCAAGACAGACAACAGATTTTCTCCGGAGACGCCCCTGCTAAGCAGCCAACTTTGAGAGAGACTGCTGAAAAATTGAGAAGCCATACAGAGGCTGATCTGGACAGAAAATTAAAAGCACCCATCCTCACCAAAGTCACCTGTGTTGTTTTATTCATTGATTGATATAGGGTTCAAGTTGTGTTGGCTGCGCCTTCCATTCACAGGCCAATATAACACTCTGAAGTGCACAGTAGGGCTGGGAATTGACAGGGACCTCATGATACGATATTATCACGATACTTAGGTGCCGATACGATATGTATTGCGATTCTCACGATTCTAAATGTATTGCGATTCGATACTGTGATTTTATTGCAATTCGATGTTCCAAACATATTGCTCACCATTTGTCTGCTGCAGAGGAACAACTGTGAGCTATGAGAAAACAAGTTTTGATATCAGATATGGAAATACAAGTGCTGAAAGCAAATTGGCTCCCTATTTAAAAAATAAGATGGAGAACAAGCTATGAAGGAAAAATACTGGAGTTTTGGTGCCAACTAGCACAGAAATCATACTGTGAAACTGTCAAAACAATACCATATGATATATCGTCAAAATAATATCCCGATATGTAACTATCTATTGTTTTCCCCCATCACTAGTGATAAAAGGCATTCATTACTGGGTTTAATCAGATGCATATCTCCACTAAATAGAAAGCAGGAGGATATGGGACCTGAACTATGAGTCTGAGCTCTCTGAAATATACATCTTATACCATGTGTGGTTTGATCTAACATGAAAAATGAAACCACACCCCCTCTCAGAAGTGTGAAATGCTGTAAGCTATATTACGTTATTTACCTCATTTATCATCGTCATCTCATAATGTTCTGTATCTATGTTTGTGGAAGCTGAACTTAATCAGAGAAGGTAAATCACTGGGAATTAAAAGAAATAAATTATAATTTCATAGAATAAAGAGAAACAAAACAGAATATGCATGCACAGCTCCACATTCTGGATCTCCTCATCCCCGGCCTCTCCAGGGTTTCGAGAATGGCTCAGAGTGTTCAATTAAAAACCAAAAGTCATTAAAAATGTAGCCACCTTGAGATTGTTCAGTAGTGAAGTGCTTTGGATTCGCTGTGCGTTTCAGGGTACACCCAGGGCCGCAGATCACACTTTAATTGTCTACATTTGAATTTAAGATTTAGAGGTGCCATAAAACAAAACAATCCTGTGTGAATATTACGCTGAGGAAAAAACGAGGAGAGAGAACATATTGTTGGAGACACTGCCAAAGAAATAACGACACAACTGACTTCAAACAGCTGCATATGGGTCAATGCTGACAACTGAAAGGACTGAGAGGGCAACATGAATCTAGTGAAAGTACATTATATAATTGTTGTGGTGAGTAGAGAAATATTAGATTCCCTTGGTAAAGGTTCCATTTTGATAAACATTTCCCCTAGAATAATCATCTATTTTGATAAAACTGTATTTTTTCAATATTAAAACCACTTAAAAGGGGCAAGATTGGTAGAAATTGTGTTGTGTTTTTAATATTGCAGGAGTCAAATTTACCTTGCAATAATGCATCCTATGATAAATGTGCTGTCACGATCGTCAGGGAGAGACCAAGGCGCAGCGTGATGAACGAACATACTTTAATTAGTTAAAGTGTAAACACAATACAAAACAAGAAACGACTCGTGAAGTCCACGGTATCAAAGACCGAACACGGAACAAAAACCCACAAACACAAAGGGAAAAACAGACAGTTTAAATATGGCTCCCAATCAGAGACAACCAGCCAACAGCTGACACTCGTTGCCTCTGATTGGGAGTCACTCAGGCAAACATAGAAATCAACAAACTAGAACCCCCAACATAGAAATAAACACATAGAATAAACACACCCTGGCTCAACAAATAGAGTCCCAGAGCCAGGGTGTGACAGTACCCCTAAAGGCGCGGACTGCGACCGCGCCTCTAATAAGAGCAAAACAGGGGAGGGCTGGGTGGGCATACCTCCTCGGCGGCGGTTCTGGCTCCGGCCTTGCCCACCACCCTCCAACAAACCCCCCATAGCGCCCCTGGTCCGGTCTGGCCCCGCTGGCTGGAGCTGGACTGGACGTAGCAGGAGCGGTTAGCTTCAGCTCCGTAGTGGAGCCGTTGACCGGTACCTGGTTAGGCACCGGTGACCCAGGCACGGGTTGTGCCGGACAGACAGCCGCGCACCCCTGGCTAGTGCGTGGAGCAGCAACGGGCCGGACCGGGCTGACGATCGCACCCCTGGCTTGGTGCGTGGAGCAGCGGCAGGGCCTTGCCAGGCTGGCGACTCGCACCCCTGGCTTGGTGCGAGTAGCAGGAACGGGCTGGACCAGGCTGGACGACTCGCACCCCTGGCTTGGTGCGAGTGGCAGGAACGGGCTGGACCAGGCTGACGACTCGCACCCCTGGCTTGGTGCGAGTGGCAGGAACAGGCCGGGCCGGGCTGGCGACGCGCACCGTATACTTGGTGTGAGTGGCAGGAACAGGCCGGGCCGGGCTGGCGACGCGCACCGTATACTTGGTGCGAGTGGCAGGAACAGGTCGGGCCGGGCTGGCGACGCGCACCGTAGACTTGGTGCGAGTGGCAGGAACAGGCCGGGCCGGGCTGGCGACGCACACCGTAGGCTTGGTGCGTGGAGCAGGGACAGGCCGGACTGGGCTGGCGACGACACCGTAGGCTTGGTGCGTGGAGCAGGGACAGGCCGAACCGGGCTGTGGAGACGGATAGGAGACCTGGAGTGAAGAGCGGCCACAACCCGTCCTGGCTGAATGCCTACCCTCACACACTCTGTGTGAGGCATCCGCACAGGACGTACAGGGCTGTGTACCCGTACTGGCATAACAGCACGTGACACCGGAGCAGGATATCCGGGACCGCGGAGAGGCATTGGAGACCACGAGCGTTGAGCCGACACACTCCGTCCTGGCTGCATACCCGCCTTCGCACGACACGTGCGGGGCGCTCGCACAGGACGTACAGGACTATGCCGGACCACTCGTGGCACAGAACGCCGCTCCGCATACCGCGTAACCTGCCCCGTCCCATGCTGCCATGCCTGAGTACGGGACGTTGGTTCCGCTCTCCTTCCAGGCTCTGCCAACCTGCCTTCTGGCCCCCCAAACCAGGTGGCCTCCTCTCCAAATCGCCCTGTGGCAGCCTCCTGCTGCCCAGCCGCCCATGCAGTGTGCCCCCCCCTAAATTTTTTTTGGGGTTGCCTCTCGTCCTTCCGACGATGACACTGCTGACGCCGCTGCTCCTCTCTCGCCAGGGCCTTAATCCTTGCCCATGGCCCTTTGCCCCCGAGCATGTCCTCCCAGGACCACGATTTGCCCACCTGGGCCATCGCCAGCCTCTCCATCTCCTTTCCTGGCGCTTCCTCCCATGTCCAGTCTGCCTGCTCCTGGACACGCTGCTTGGTCCTGGTATGGTGGGTTTTTCTGTCACGATCGTCAGGGAGAGACCAAGGCGCAGCGTGATGAACGAACATACTTTAATTAGTTAAAGTGTAAACACAATACAAAAACAAGAAACGACTCGTGAAGTCCACAGTATCAAAGACCCGAACACGGAACAAAAACCCACAAACACAAAGGGAAAAACAGACTGTTTAAATATGGCTCCCAATCAGAGACAACCAGCCAACAGCTGACACTCGTTGCCTCTGATTGGGAGTCACTCAGGCAAACATAGAAATCAACAAACTAGAACCCCCAACATAGAAATAAACACATAGAATAAACACACCCTGGCTCAACAAATAGAGTCCCAGAGCCAGGGTGTGACATGTGCATACTTAAAAACAGGTATACTTGTACTTGACTGCTTTGTATGCAAAACAATGGCCAAGCTGTCCATCTTTGTAAATCATTTAAACAGGTTATTAATGAATCAATAATTAACTAGATAGAAGCTCTGAAGGTAACTGAAGGTCTGATATTAATTGCTGTGAATATTCCATGATATTTCAATGTATCAACTAAAGCATTAATAATGCCTTGGAGCAATTTGCATTTAATGAAGTGCTGCATCATAAACCAGAAAGACATAAACTAATAAAGTTATTCAAATTAATCAGGTATTACAGATATCTCCAAGAGTTTAAACAATACCAAAAGGCATACTACTTTGGTGTAATTTACGTACATATGTCAAGAGGCATTTGAAATACATTACAGTAAATGAACTCATCAACCACATTTTTTCAACTATTTAAGTCCTGTCATAGTAACTCATTAAGAGATGGAACTGACATTGATGCCATCTCATGGTAACTGTGTTTTCATAATTGCACAGGCTCTCACCCTGCAATGCAAATAGAGGCAGCAGTTAACCAAGATAAGAGGTAGCAGAGGCCTGTAACAATGATAAACTGGGAGACACACAAGGTTGCAAACCCAGTTCCAATGCACAGTGTGAGCATTATGGAAATGTTTACAATATGTTCTGTAACAAGGAAATGGGCCTGTGTGTACAATGATCCGTTGAATAACTAGCTTGGTAGCCCTGAAATATAAGCAAGTCAAAATAATGTGTAGAGCAGTGCTTACTGTTACTACACCCTGGCAGAGCTGTTCCACATTGGAAACAGGACCTTGGTTATAGGGGTATTTCTCTTTGTCCAAATCAAGATGATGAGGAGGTGTCATTACCAGCAGACAGTGCACTAAGGTGCACACACCTCGATAACTGGGCAACTAATGGGCCTAGACATCTGCATGGTGATCCACAGCAAATAGGGGGCAAGACATTATTGCACAGGAATACTGTGTCTTTAGCTCTGTGCAAGTAAAATACAGAATGTTAATCATTCTCATTTTCATGGTAACAGCATTGAAGAACATAATGTAAGTGCCTAGGGGATTGTAATTGCATAACACCACACCAGGCAGCCTGGCTTGCTGCACCGAAATGGAAAATATTTTATTCTCCATCCAAGCTGCAATACTTTACATACAGTATACCTGTGCTTGTGAGAATGTACAGTCTACCGCTTACCATATGTCAACAGAAATGCATTTCGTTTTTTTAAAACACAATGACTTCATGTTTTGCCACCACTTAGCTCCTAAAGGGAAATAGATTATATTCCGGTACTGTCAGTAGTTAACATGTTCATTTGCCGAATCCCCTGGAATTTAACATTGTCTCTCCTTAGCTCTGAACATTTATGGGCTGCAGTGAAACAAAACCTTGTATGTGTATTTTGGTGGGAACGAGCATTTTCTTTCAAAAGAAAACGGGACAGGCTAACCTTCTGAGAGGGAGGGAGAGACTCAGTCTTCTCTCCTCTCCATTCTGTCTCCTCTCCTCTCCATCCCCTCTCCTCCTTCTCTCTCCTCTCCTCTTCTCCCTTTCTAAGTCAGCCCCTCCACAGTGGGTCCACACAGCAACAGTAGAGACTGGCCAAACCCATGGCTGATTCACAAACCTCAGTTTAATTACCCGGTTAACGATAGAGCTCTATACACCAGTGAGTTTACGGCTGACACTGACATTGACACTCCTTTTCCTTCAACACAAGTAAAGTCCAACAAAGATTTGGCGTTTTGCAAATTGCGCATTAATTGTGGTGAAGCAGATTATGTTTTTTTTTATTCTGCCAAGAAAGATTACTATCCCTGACACCAAAACACAAGCCACAATTAGGAATAAAAGAAAACCACAATAAATAAATAATGGGGAATTTAATTTTCCCCACTCTTAACCTACTGTATATTGATGAAGGTAATCCCAGTCCCTGCTCAGTAGTCCAGGTAATAGTGCTGTAAATAAGGCTAGTATATGTACTAACCTGTGCTGAGAGGCTTATACAAACCAATGTACATGACAGAGGGCAGCCAATTAAAAAGAAGCCCATGCATTCCACAGCAAGTCCTCACAAGTTTTGCTTTCCAGTCTGGTGTTACAAACACCATGCTCCAACCAACTGAGCCATTGGAATCACGTCTAAATGTATTCTTGTGTGAATTAGTTGGAAACCCAGAGTACCAGGTTTCATAGAATACAGACCATAGTCATTGAGTTTGGTCTAGCTGTTCAGATAGACAAGTAGCCTCAGTTCTATTAGCAATACAGCACAGCACTCTAGTGGTCACAAGGGGAATGTGTGTGTGTGTGTGTGTGTGTGTGTGTGTGTGTGTGTGTGTGTGTGTAACTATTCTTGTGAATAGTTTTTTTTTTTATGTTTTGACCAACTGGGGACATTTTGTTAGTCCCCACGAGTTCAAATGCTATTTCTAGGGGGTTTAGGGTTAAGGTTATAATTAGTGTTAGGGTTAGAATTATGTTAAGAGTTAGGGTTAGGAGCTAGGGTTAGGTTTAGGGTTAGGGTTAAGGTTAGGTTTTGGGTTAGGTTAGGGTTAAGGTTAGGATTATGGTAAGGGTAAGAGTACGGGTTAGGGTTAGGGGTTAGGTTTAGGGTTAGTGGTTAGGGAAAATAGGATTTTGAATGGGACTGAATTGTGTGTCCCCACAAGGTTAACTGTACAAGACTGTGTGTGTGTGTGTGTGTGTGTGTGTGTGTGTGTGTGTGTGTGTGTGTGTGTGTGTGTGTGTGTGTGTGTGTGTGTGTGTGTGTGTGTGTGTGTGTGTGTGTGTGTGTGTGAGTGTGTGTGTGTGTGTGTGAGAGAGTGTCACGCCCTGGCTCTGGGGACTCTTAAATGTTGAGCCAGGGTGTGGATTTGCTATGTTTAGTTTTTCTATGTTTTTGTTCTAGATCGTTTGATCTATGTTGGCCAGGGTGGTTCCCAATCAGAGGCAGCTGTAGCTCGTTGTCTCTGATTGGGGACCATACTTAGGCAGCCTGTTTTGCACTAGTCTTTGTGGGATCTTGATCCGTAAAGGTTTGTTGTGTTATAACCTCAGGACGTCACGTATTGTTTGTTTGTTGTTTTTGCCGTTAAGTACGTTAAATAAAAGTATGTACGCTTATCACGCTGTGCCTTGGTCCGTGTCTTCAGAGAGATTTATTATATTGCTGTGTTCTTCAATACTGTGATGTGAAGGTACACTCCATTTCCACCCCATACATTTCCATTAATTAATCTTTGACGTTAGACTCCAGATGTTAGGACTGCAATTTCAATTAAACATATTGTTAAGCGCCATATTACATTTGGAATCTGTGTTTTACAGATAATAGTAAATTAATCACACATCACATAATTTTCAGGCAGGTGTCATTCAAAGATATGCAAAGAAAGAACACATAATATCCATTCATACAGTATCGAAGAGACTTGATGAGGCTATACGTAGAAGAAACACATTTGAATAAATTTGAAATGCAGTGTAGTAATGGGAAGGAAGGAAGTGACTTCTGCAATTAGGGAGATAATTACTCACAGTTAAGATGACATTTTGACACTGCAAACTTTAATCTGCATATGAGAGAGAGAGAGAGAGAGAGAGAGAGAGAGGAAGAGAGAGAGAGCATTAAAGTGAGAAAGATTATTGTGCCGGCTAGGGCACTGAGACAAATGATGAGGTGACAACCAGGTTTTAGCAATAGGGTGCTTTTCATGTCCTCTATTAATATAATAGTGACCCTCAAAATATTAATATTATTAATGGCAACAAACAACTTCCAGTTAAAGTGAATGTTTGATATGTGTTGTTTACCATCAATATTCAGTACTTCATTAAATTGACCGGGAGGAGAGAAAGGACCTCATGATATACTTAGATTGCACCTATTGACCAACAAAAATGTCTGCCGGAATAACTAAATTATTTACTTCAATGCTGGCTGAGGGGTGAATAAATACTAGCGAAAAGTAACATGCATCAGTGAGGAATCCATGTTATGCAGTAGGCCTATCAAAACATGTCAACTAATAAAAGTAGAACTCTGTTAAATATTTCATGACTTTTTATAAGTGCAGTAAAATGAATAGCCTACTCCTCTCTTCAATTAAATGATTCCTGACTCTGTCAGTAGGCCTAGTACAGTACATTATTGAATGTGAATAGCTGTTAAAAATGTCCAGCTATAGCAATTAAGAAAGACAATCACACTTTAATTACCCTGGTCTTAAATATCCTCGCTATTAAATTGAGTCATTCAATGGATTTAATATGTCAATCATGGCTATATAATCCCTGTCTCATTAGAAACCAGCTTTAAAATAAAATGAATATGAGCAAATGCAGTTGAGAAGGGGAACAAAAGAGGGCTAGGTATGTGCTGAAATTTAGGAGTTAAGACTGGGGATGAAATGTACTTTAATTAAATCCTGCCAGAGTCAGACAATCACGCTTATCTCCCCTATGTGGGGGTGCATAAAGAGACAAAGCTCCATACACAGTTTTACAAGAACATAAAACAGATATTAAAATGATAGTGCTTTACCTCCAGAGGTATTCATGAACAATGAATGAGCTTGGTCTTTCTTTTTAATTTGCATGATCGAGCCACTCCCATGCTTTTCTCACACTGTCTTCCTGGCACACAACTAAAATCTGTAATGTCCTAATTGGAAATGTTATGTACAGTATCTGTGCAGTGTGCAATTATGAATCCTTTTTTCAGCATGTCTACTGCATGAGTGCATGAATACAAATGGCTTTGCATTTTGTTAGAAGAAACATTTGGACTTAAAGGTAGACTCAGCGATATGACATAGATGCAGAAAGTAAACAGCATAGTGGTTTAATTTCCGAAATAACTAAGAATGTTGAAATGCGAGGCTCAACTCCTCCGCTGTTCTGGTCCCGTGGCTACCACACTGTAACAGTGTGAAGCAAACCCGTGCACATGCAGATACTGTGTGTGACTGTGTGAGAGCGAAGTCTTACATCTCATCTCAACATCTGCGGTGCTGCTCGTGGCAACCCCATTTCGAGTCTACCTTTAAAAAGAATGTAATGTCAGTTTCACTGCATCTGTTTCATTTGCCATTCAGTACCATTCATTCAGTGATACATGTAAATCAGCCTGGACTCATAGGAACATAGTAAATGTAGATCTGGACCCTCAAATTAGTAGGATATGTTACGTTTGGTATGGTTACATAAAGTTTACTTAAGGCAAAAACAAAAGGAGGTTGGTTGGTTGGTTGGTCGGATTTACATACAGAATAATACGAAATGCTGTGAGACGGGGTTGTGTGAATCTACACCACACCTTGGAATGGAGATTGGAGATCCAAATACAGCAGGGCTAGACTCATTCTGTACTTGAAAACCAGACCAAACGTTGTAGTTGTAGGCTATAAAGTAGGCAAACATCTTAATTGTTGAGGGGATTTAAACAAATGGCACTGTCATGTAGCAACAACTAATCATTAATATGCAACAGTAAGCTGATCTACTACGCCCCCAATATTTGCCACATCCATATGGTCTACAGTGGTGACAGCTGCTCCTTCAGTCAGGAAGAGATGAGTGAAGAGAGGGGCCTGCCTTGTGCCTATGCTAGTCAAATGAAGGGAACGCAGCCCTGGTGACAAAAATGCAAGCTTTGCAACTTTTTTCAGGTGGATGCGATGCAGCGAGACTCCCCTGAAGTCTGCCAGTGCAGCGCCAGGATGATGCACAAAGAGTCATCTCTATGAACATGACATAAAATGTCAAATAGACCAGGCTCAACGGAATTGTTGTGCACTCTCCTGAGGCGCTCAGACTGAGGAAGAAGATAACATGAAAGCACCCCTCAGCCGGGTGTCCTTGAGTCCGCTACCTGGGGTTTCACATTCAGGTAGCAGGCCTAGCAGAAAAAACTACCTTGATCTTTGAAAGGGAAAGGGTTCGACTCTGATGTAAATAAATTAAAACATAGGGTACGAAGGTGTATGGTGAGATTATCAGCATGGCTACCAAAATCTCCAAGTAGAAGTATTTTATCAAAGTTCACAAAGAATAAGAAATCAGAAAGGTCACACACAGACAGGGTTGGTTGTTAGCCTACAATTTCCATTTCAGGGTATCTTTCTTTTTGTATGTTTAAGACAATCTTAGAAAGTTAGCTGGATAACTTTATATGCTATGTTGTCATATATTTGATGACAGACTTTGACAAGAGGGATGGTTCCCTCCCTTGTGTTCTGTAGCCTACACAACTGCACGAACGCGCACAAGACCTAGATTATACATTTGGAAAGTATCAAGACCCCTTCCCCTTTTCCAAATGTTGTTACGTTACAGCCTTATTCTAAAATGTATTAAATTATATATTTTCTAATCAATCTGCACACAAAACCCCATAATGACAAAGAGAAAACAGGTTTTTGGAAATAAGTATTCAGCCCCTTTGCTATGAGACTCGAAATAGAGCTCAGGTGCATCCTGTTTCCATTGATCATCCTTGAGATGTTTCTACAACTTGATTGGAGTCCACCTGTGGTAAATTAAATTGATTGGACATGATTTGGAAAGGCACACACCTGTCTATATAAGTTCCAAAGTTGACAGTGCATGTCAGAGCAAAAACCAAGTCATAAGGTCGAATAAATTGTCCGTAGAGCTCTGAGACAAGATTGTGTCGAGGCATAGATCTGGGTACCAAAAACAAAACATTTCTGCAGCATTGAAGGTCCCCAAGAACATAGTGGCCTCAATCATTCTTAAATGGAAGAAGTTTGGAACCACCAAGACTCTTCCTAGAGCTGGTTGCCCAGTCAAACTGAGCAATTGGGGAGAAGGGCCTTGGTCAGGAGGTGACCAAGAACCAGATGGTCACTTTGATATAGCTCCAGAGTTCCTCTGTGGAGATGGGGAGAACCTTCCAGAAAGACAACCATCTCTGCAGCACTCCACCAATCAGGCCTTTATGGTAGAGTGGCCAGACGGAAGTCACTCCTCAGTAAAAGCACATAACAGCCCGCTTGGAGTTTGCCAAAAGGCACCTAAAGGACTCTCAGACCATGAGAAACAAGATTCTCTGGTCTGATGAAACCAAGATTGAACTCTTTGGCCTGAATGCCAAGCGTCACGTCTGGAGGAAACCTGGCACCATCCATACGGTGAAGCACGGTGGTGGCAGCATCAGGATTGAGTCAGGATCGAGGGAAAGATGAACGGAGCAAAGTACAGAGAGATCCTTGATGAAAATCTTCTCCAGAGCGCTCAGGACCTCAGACTGGGGCGAAGGATCGCCTTCCAACAGGACAACGACCCTAAAAAGACAGCCAAGACAACGCAGGAGTGGCTTCGGGACAAGTCTCTGAATGTCCTTGGTGGCCCAGCCAGAGCCGGACTTGAACCCGATCGAACATCTCTGGAGAGACCTGAAAATAGCTGTGCAGTGACGCTCCCCATCCAACCTGACAGAGCTTGAGAGGATCTGCAGAGAAGAATGGGATAAACTTCCCAAATACAGATGTGCTAAGGTTGTAGCGTCATACCCAAGAAGACTCAAGGCTGTAATCGCTGCCAAAGGCGCTGCAACAAAGAACTGAGTAAATGGTTTGAATACTTATGTAAATGTAATATATAAATATATATATTTTTTTTATACATTTGCAAAAACTTCTAAAAACCAGTTTTTGCTTTGTCATTATGGTATATTGTGTGTAGATTGATTTTATTTATTTTTATAATCCATTTTACAGTAAGGTCAAGGGGTTTGAATACTTTCCGAATGCGCTGTATACAAAAGTATGTGGACACCACTTCAAATTAGTGGATTCGGCTATTTCAGCCACACCCGTTGTGACAGGTGTATAAAATCAAACACACAGCCATGCAATCTCCATAGACAAACATTGGCAGTAGAATGGCCTTAATGAAGAGCTCAGTGACTTTCAACGTGGCACCGTCATATGATGCGACCTTTCCAACAAGTGAATTCATCAAATTTCTGCCCTGCTAGAGCTGCCCTGGTCAAGAAGTGGTAGGCCACACAAGCTCACAGAACGGGAGTGGGACTACCGAGTTCCAAACTGCCTCTGGATGCAACGTCAGCACAAGAGCTGAGCTGTTCATGAGATGGGTTTCCATGGCCGAGCAGCCGCACACAAGCCTAAGATAACCATGCGCAATGCCAAGCGTTGCCGTTGGACTCTGGAGCAGTGGAAACGCGTTCTCTGGAGTGATGCATCACGATTCACCATCTGGCAGTCCGACAGACGAATCTTGGTTTGGCGGATGGCAGGAGAACGCTACCTGCCCCAATGTATAGTGCCAACTGTAAAGTTTGGTGGAGGAGGAATAATGGTCAGGGGCTATTTTTCATGGTTGGGGCTGTGCTGCTGGATACTCCTGATATACATCCAAATCCGATGCATTCTGAAAACTGAGCGCAAGTAGGCCTATGTCTGTCTTATTTTATGAAACATTTATGACAATGGCCACATCCCAACAGTACAACTAATTTAGCTATCAACTCAATGGATCAAATCAAAGACTCACCAAAAATTAAAAACTCTTGTTTTAGTTCCTTCCCCTCCTTTATTTTGCAGGGAGGTTGACCTAGGCTACTTTTCCTTTCCCCGCCACAAGAAGAGCGTTCGAGATTACCTTCTAAACATTGTGGCTGAGTGTGTAGCCTAAAACCGAAAACAATATGCTATGTTGGTTTATTATAAATATGCCTACTACTTTAACACAAAAAATTTGTAAACCCACAGTTGCACCTGCGTCTCTATAGCATTTCCCGAATACAGGTCATTATCACCGTACCTTCTGTTTTCACTCCTTGTACTCCGTGTCATATGCCAGAGAGACTGCACTTTCGGTAATTTCAATGTTCAATATTTAGCTTGACAAGGAGTGGAAACAGACTGGTAC
Organism: Coregonus clupeaformis; assembly: GCF_020615455.1. Taxonomy (NCBI): domain Eukaryota; kingdom Metazoa; phylum Chordata; class Actinopteri; order Salmoniformes; family Salmonidae; genus Coregonus; species Coregonus clupeaformis. The sequence continues at coordinate 25,998,793 of NC_059198.1, forward strand.
CCGGACTATAATTCATACTCCGAAGATGGAATATGCCATTGCCATACCTTTAGTTTAGACACATCCAAAATCAGTTTTATCATAATTATGATTGTGTTTACAAATGTAAAAACCAATGCACACGTGCTCAATATGGCTCATCTCAGATCTGCGCTTAGAAGCGACAGGTCCTGCTGCGTCGTTTCATTCTTCAGTGGCAGTGCGCATGTGCGAAATTTTTAGAGGGACGCTTGAGAAACTGTAACTTCAGGTGATATCCATGCTTAATTTACAGCCTTCAATAAAGGTTAGTATTAAAGTTAACGGCAAACGGATGCCAACACAAGCACACGGTGAGGAATATTTCACCACTATTTACAAAATCTATCGGTATCTGATTATTTTTACGAACTAGCGTAGCTATAGCAGCATGCTATCGATGTGTCAGTGTAGCCTCGGCATACCCTAGTTCTGCTAGCCGATAGGAAATGCTACAGCAGCGGGGCGAGACTTTGGCTCTTCAGCCTGCGTTAGCCTAGTAGAAGGTTATCGAACCTAAAACATGTCTGAGATTCTGGTTGTTGTAATAAAGAGCTTATCAAACTGTAGGCTTTGCCTTCCGAATTATAGCTTGGTCAAAATGTTCTTGTACTTTCATTATGCAATATTTTGACTTCATGCTAGCGATATATGTTTGAGAATAATCTTTGAAAATGTTTATTTTGCAATAGAATAATAATGTGCCGTAATGTTTACTTTTATCATTGTGTTGCTTACATGTCTTTTTGTTTCAGGACAGAAAGAAAACCATGTCAACTCAGCCTCTCATCAGATCGAAGCAGACAGAGAAATCAATCAATGGAATATCCACACATGTTGTTTGCACAGAATTCAGCAACTACATATTTATAGTTCTCACACAGTATGGAAAGATTGGCACTTTAGTATCAGTCACACCTGACTCCAGATCAGGTGATATCAGCACTCCCATGTTCACCACCAAAGTATTGCTGGGAAAAGAAGAGGTAAGCAGCTAGACACCACTAGAATTGTTCATAATATTAGTAACATTGTATTGCTGTAGGTGACTGTACTATGAGTATGTGGCTGGCTACACTCTTCCTCACACACTGTCTTGTTTTATTTCTCTCTGCAGGCATTGACACACGTCTGTGCCAAAAACTTGGCAACATTTGTGTCACAAGAGGCAGGCAACAGGCCTGTTCTACTGGGGTTGGCACTCAAGGACAGTTCCATAGAAGCAATAAAGGCCATGAAAGATGTCATCAAAAGTTGTCAAGTCTGGTAACTACTGGTTCAGGGATGGAGAAACAGAATGGCCTACCTGGAAAGACAATAAAAAAAAAAAAGGCTTAATGCACTTAACAACTATGTTTTGCTCTGAATGTTTTTCCATCCTTTTAAAACTGTTATTTTGTTATCTGTTGTTACATTGTAGCATGAACTGTAAATGTGGGAATAAATATGTCATATAAATGTGAAGTTTATGCATTATAAATGCCCATGGAATTTTGGGGATTGAGTGAAAGCCAGTAGCCACAAACTGATTCGGTTTGAGACAACCATCTTTATTTTAAAGCCACACTGAATACCATCAGAGTGCATAACTAACACAAATGTAAAGAAAGGAGCAAATACATCCCATTCCCATAAAATTTTCACATGCAATATAGCATTTAATTTATTGCTATGATATAGGGCCAATGAGATACAGTGGGGGTCTGTAATAAAGCCCCTTGTGGAGAAAAACTCATTCTGATTGGCTGGGCCTGACTCCCCAGTGGGTGGGCCTATGCCCTCCAAGGCCCACCCATGGCTGCACCCCTGTCCAGTCATGTGAAATCCATAAATTAGAGCCTACTACATTTATTTAAATGGACTGATTTACATTCCTTATATGAACTGTAACTCAGTAAAATCTTTGAAATTGTTGCATATTGCGTTTATATTTTTGTTCAGTATATATACAATGTTTATTTGGCCATATAATTTATACTTACACAATTTATTTGACTTGGTTGACTTATTTCAATGTTTGTACTAGGCCTCACTTATTACACACACACAACTAGATTGACATGCAAAAGGTGTATAGGCTACTAGGCCTATAGTTATGTCACATGACGATGACTACATCTAGGATCACATTTCGACGTGCTTCTACAGTCCATGCTCCACCTGAGTGTTTACCTGGGGTATATTCATTACGTCTGGCAACGGAAACAGTTTACCGTTTAATAATTTAACAGAAGCAAACAGAGCGAACGGAACGAAACGGGGAGGGAGCTACCTGAATTTGTCCAACTGAAACTCGTTTTCGTTGAAAAACGTTTTCCTTTGGCTTAAACGGTTTCTGTTGCGACGAAACATTTTGCAACAGAATCAGCGCAATGAATAAATCCCTGAAGTTGCAGTTTAGTGAGAAGGAGCAATAGTCCAGAGAGGATATATTCGGTATTATCTGTGTCGCTTTTATTAAAACATAGGCCTACATCCTCGTTTATTCCAATAACCTACACTGTCAGTTCACCCTTCACCGGCTGTGTGGACTTCGACCTCGCATTACACCTGTCTTCACAACAATTAAGTATAGAATCCTCCGTTCGTACCTTTTGAAAGGAAGCCATTTCTGATAGCAAGCTCACTGGTAATGGTATTCGATAACATAAGCTAAATCGTCTTTATTTCTATTAATTGTTACAGTCCAAATGTATTTTTGAGAAAGGTCACGTTTGATTTGAAGTCAAATGTGGATATACCAGTAACGTTAGGTCAAGGCCATCGAGTCTACAGACAGCTAAGCAAGGTAAGTTTCAGTATTTTACCTATGTAGCCTACATAAAACGAAGTAATTACAAATATTTGTTTGGACAAAATGTGTGTAGGCTATGACTTGCCCATACAGCAGGTTGCTCAGACAGATTATAAAGGCTGTGGATGTTTTGTTCTTGATCATTCACACAGGCCTACCACAGGGATCATCAACTACTGTAGATTCAGCCGCGGGACGATTTTTTCTTGAGCGGATGGTCAGGGGCCGGAACATAATTACAAATAATTTGTAGATAACAAATTGACCACAAGACGCCTAAAATATAATCATTTCAACTCTTGCCCACATTTGTATACGATCAAATATATATCTTTATTATGCGTGGGAATACTTTTGCTTAATAGAAGGAATTTTAAGTGATGTATACATTTACTTTTGATACTTAAGTATAGTTTAGCAATTACATGTATTTTTAAAACCAAATACTTTTAGACTTTTACTCAAGTAGTATTTTACTGGGTGACTTCCACTTTTACTTGAGTCATTTTCTTTTAAGGTATCTTTACTTTTACTCAAGTATGATAATTGCGTACTTTTTCCACCACTGAGCAGCCGCTGGCCAAATTATTTTATTTTCTGAGATCTGCCTTCGGAATGTATTCAGACCACTTGACCTTTTCCACATTTTGTTACTTTACAGCCTTATTCTAAAATTGATTATAATTGTTTTATTCCCTCATCAATCTACACATGATACCCCATAATGACAAAGCAAAAACAGGTTTTTAGAAATGTTAGTACATTTATAAAAAATTAAGTATACATAACTATTCAGACCCTTTACGCAGTACTTTACCATTACACAGTACTTTGTTGAAGCACCTTTGGCAGCGATTACAGCCTAGAGTCTTCTTGGGTATGACGCTACAAGCTTGGCACACCTGTATTTGGGGAGTTTCTCCCATTCTTCTCTGCAGATCCTCTCAAGCTCTGTCAGGTTGGATGGGGAGTGTTGCTGCACAGCTATTTTCAGGTCTCTCCAGAGATGTTTGATCGGGTTCAAGTCCGGGCTCCGGCTGGGCCGCTCAAGGACATTCAGAGACTTGTCCCGAAGCCACTCCTGCGTTGTCTTGGCTGTCTTTTTAGGGTCGTTGTCCTGTGGGGAAGGTGAACCTTCGACCCAGTCTGAGGTCCTGAGTGCTCTGGAGCAGGTTTTCATCAAGTATCTCTCTGTACTTTGCTCCGTTCATCTTTCCCTTGATCCTAACTAGTCTCCCAGTCCCTGCAACTGAAAAACATCCCCACAGCATGATGCTGCCACCACCGTGCTTCACCGTAGGGATGGTGCCAGGTTTCCTCCAGACTTGGCGCTTGGTGTTCAGGCCAAATAGTTCAATCTTGGTTTCATCAGACCAGAAAATCTTGTTTCTTATGGTCTGAGAGTCTTTTGGTGCCTTTTGGGAAACTCCAAGCGGGCTGTCATGTGCCTTTTACTGAGGAGTGGCTTCCGTCTGGCCACTCTACCATAAAGGCCTGATTGGTGCAGTGCTGCAGAGATGGTTGTCTTTCTGGAAGGTTCTCCCATCTCCACAGAGGAACTCTGGAGCTCTATCAGAGTGACCATCGGGTTCTTTGTCACCTCCCTGAATCAAGGCCCTTCTCCCCCAATTGCGCAGTTTGGCCGGGCGGCCTGCTCTAGGAAGAGTCTTGGTGGTTCCAAACTTCTTCCATTTAAGAATGATGGAGGCCACTGTGTTCTTGGGGACCTTCAATGCTGCAGACATTTTTTGGTACCCTTCCCCAGATCTGTGCCTCAACACAATCCTGTCTCGGAGCTCTACGGACAATTCCTTTTGACCTCATGGCTTGGTTTTTGCACTGACATGCACTGTCAACTGTGGGACCTCACATAGACCGGTGTGTGCCTTTCCAAATAATGTCAAATCAATTGAATTTACCACAGGTGGACTCCAATCAAGTTGTAGAAACATCTCAAGGATGAACAATGGAAACAGGATGCACCTGGGCTCAATTTCGAGTCTCATAGCAAAGGGTCTGAATACTTATGTAAATAAGGTATTTCTGTTTTTTAATTTTTTATAAATGTGCAAAAATTTCTATAAATCTGTTTTGGCTTTGTCATTATGGGGTATTGTGTGTGGATTGATGAGGATTTTGATTTTATTTAATACATTTTAGAATAAGCCTGTAACGTAAAAAAATTTGGGAAAAGTGAAGGGGTCTGAATATTTTCCGAAGGCACTCTGTCTACACTGAAGAAAAATATAAACGCAACATGCAACAATTTCAGTTTATAAAAGGAAATCAGTCAGTTGAAATAAATTCATTAGGCCCTAATCTATTGATTTCACATGACTGTGAGTACAGATACGCATCTGTTGGTCACAGATACAGTGGGGAGAACATGTATTTGATATACTGCCGATTTTGCAGGTTTTCCTACTTACAAAGCATGTAGAGGTCTGTCATTTTTATCATAGGTACACTTAAACTGTGAGAGACGGAATCTAAAACAAAAATCCAGAAAATCACATTGTATGATTTTAAAGTAATTAATTTGCATTTTATTGCATGACATAAGTATTTGATACATCAGAAAAGCAGAACTTAATATTTGGTACAGAAACCTTTGTTTGCAATTACAGAGATCATACGTTTCCTGTAGGTCTTGACCAGGTTTGCACATACTGCAGCAGGGATTTTGGCCCACTCCTCCACACAGACCTTCTCCAGATCCTTCTTGTTTCGGGGCTGTCGCTGGGCAATAGACTTTCAGCTCCCTCCAAAGATTTTCTATTGGGTTCAGGTCTGGAGACTGCCTAGGCCACTCCAGGACCTTGAGATGCGTCTTACGGAGCCACTCCTTAGTTGCCCTGGCTGTGTGTTTCGGGTCGTTGTCATGCTGGAAGACCCAGCCACGACCCATCTTCAATGCTCTTACTGAGGGAAGGAGGTTGTTGGCCAAGATCTCGCGATACATGGCCCCATCCATCCTCCCCTCAATATGGTGCAGTCGTCCTGTCCTCTTTGCAGAAAAGTATCCCCAAAGAATGATGTTTCCACCTCCATGCTTCACGGTTGGGATGGTGTTCTTGGGGTTGTACTCATCCTTCTTCTTCCTCCAAACACGGCGAGTGGAGTTTAGACCAAAAAGTTATATTTTTGTCTCATCAGACCACATGACCTTCTCCCATTCCTCCTCTGGATCATCCAGATGGTAATTGGCAAACTTCAGACGGGCCTGGACATGCGCTGGTTTGAGCAGGGGGACCTTGCGTGCGCTGCAGGATTTTAATCCATGACGGCGTAGTGTGTTACTAATGGTTTTCTTTGAGACTGTGGTCCCAGCTCTCTTCAGGTCATTGACCAGGTCCTGCCGTGTAGTTCTGGGCTGATCCCTCACCTTCCTCATGATCATTGATGCCCCACGAGGTGAGATCTTGCATGGAGTCCCAGACCGAGGGTGATTGACCGTCATCTTGAACTTCTTCCATTTTCTAATAATTGCGCCAACAGTTGTTGCCTTCTCACCAAGCTGCTTGCCTATTGTCCTGTAGCCCATCCCAGCCTTGTGCAGGTCTACAATTTTATCACTGATGTCCTTACACAGCTCTCTGGTCTTGGCCATTGTGGAGGGGTTGGAGTCTGTTTGATTGAGTGTGTGGACAGGTGTCTTTTATACAGGTAACGAGTTCAAACAGGTGCAGTTAATACAGGTAATGAGTGGAGAACAGGAGGGGCTTCTTAAAGAAAAACTAACAGGTCTGTGAGAGCCGGAATTCTTACTGGTTGGTGGTGATCAAATACTTATGTCATGCAATAAAATGCAAGTTAATTACTTAAAAATCATACAATATGATTTTCTGGATTTTTGTTTTAGATTCCGTCTCTCACAGTTGAAGTGTACCTATGATAAAAATTACAGACCTCTACATGCTTTGTAAGTAGGAAAACCTGCAAAATCGGCAGTGTATCAAATACTTGTTCTCCCCACTGTACCTTCAACTCTGTGAAGCATTTATTTGGGCTGCAATCTGAGGTGCAGTTAACTCTAATTAATTTATCATCTGCAGCAGCGGTAACTCTGGGTCTTCCTTTCCTGTGGGGTCCTCATGAGAGCCAGTTTCGTCATAGCACTTGATGGTATTTGGACTGACACTTGACCAGAAACGTTCAAAGTTCTTGAAATTTTCCGTATTGACTGACCTTCATGTCTTAAAGTAATGATGGACTGTCATTTCTCTTTGCTTATTTGAGCTGTTCTTGCCATAATATGGACTTGGTCTTTTACCAAATAGGGCTATCTTCTGTTTTACCACCCCTACCTTGTTACAACACAACTGATTGGCTCTAATGCGTTAAGAAGGAAAGAAATTCCACAAATGAACTTTGTTATTTCATAGTTTTGATGTCTTCACTATTATTGTAAAATGTAGAAAATAGTGGAAATAAGAGAAAACCATTGAATGAGTAGGTGTGTCCCAACTTTTGACTGGTGTGTGTGTGTGTGTGTGTGTATGTATGTATATATATATATATATATATATATATATATATATATATTGTGTTGTGTATATTATAATTATACATTTTGGGGACATAAGACTGTAAAAACACTCAGCAAATCAGCTCCAAGTGATTAACATTTTGGAAATCTGTTCCAAAGTATTCCCACACATAATAGAGATATATGTGATCGTATACAAATGTAAGTAAGGTTTGAAATCATTTATGTGTAAGTCAGAAATTATATCTGTTTGGGCTTCTTGCGGTCAATTTGCAGTCTACAAATTATTTGTAATTATGTTCGGCCCCCTGACCATCCGCTCAAGAAAAAAATAGGCCCGCGGCTGAATCTAGTTGATCCCTGGCCTAGAGCTTCCTCATTTACCTGAACAACACTTTTTTGTTTGTTTCAGATGAACAGCTCGGCAGAGGAAATGGCGATGGACTCGGAAGGCGCCCAAAATGAGTCTCTCATACGTTTCGCATCTCCAATTCTAAACAAGTCAGACATATCCAACATGACAATAATTCAAACAGGGAATGGGACTATTGTGGCATACGATATCTTCTTGAATACAACCGCTGCTCAAGCTCTGTCAGGGATCTTTGTCTGGTCAGCACTGCTCCTCACTTGCCATCAGGTAGGTTACATTATGTCAGTTTTCTGCCTCTGTACTCATTTTGATGTGAATCTAGAAAACAAAATCAGTGCCGAGTAAAAAAGCATGGCTCCAGGCGTTGTCAGTATCACTCAGCTTCTAGGCAAACAAATGCAAATATGTAATGGGAGCTAGGAAGGTGTTGTGGGTTGTCTACACCCTTGCCAGAGGGCAAAGACTCTCACTCTCCAGTCAGACAATACATTTTGTTTTGTGTTTTTCACTTCTACATTTGATCCATTATCAGGTGTTGACCAGACCTACTTTCTCCTCACTGTCTCCATCATTGAGAGGCAAGACTGAGTGTGAAAGTTAATTGGCTCCTATCTGTAAAGTGACAGTCTGTACATAGTGTGTTATTGTTTCTTCCTTGTTACTACGTGATCCATTAGTGTTGCTGTTTTGCGGGCACTTCCCTTGACCGTGACTACCACTGAAAACAACACAATGCAAACAGAGCCATCATCGATCGAAAGGCTGGTCAGAGCAGTATAATAAGGCCTAAGTACCATGAATATATTCACATTCAGTATAGGCCTACTGAAGGGTGTTTTTTCTTCAGTTATTGCTATTTACCCTGTATCTTGCTGTAATCCTTCAGTAGAGACAATGGTGAAACTTATCATCAGACTGCCGTTTCATCAACTCCAGAGAGGGTGTACATTTGAATGGCATGCGTTATCAGCAGGGATGTGCAGGTGTTGTCGAGGTCACATTTACAGCGTCGTAATAAAAGGAGAGGATAACTTTTTGCCAGGGGCTATCAGCGGAGGACCCATGTGTTGTGTGTTTTATGCTGCTCAGCAGTGGGGAGCGAGGCGTCTCTTCTCATATTGTGCTGATGAACCGATAAACCTGACTGCTGCTGAGAATGGGTCCATCCAACCTTTAGCAGCTGTATAGACAGGAAGCCCCCAGGGAGTCCCACTGTGTTGGCTCTGGTAGGAGATTTAGATGATTATGATATTTCTAGATAGGAATATGATGGTATTATTGTCCCCTGGGTTCATGTGCTGACCTTTTCTATACGCAGGTTGCAACATTTCTGATACATTTCACATTATCATCAGCTCACACTCTATTACCGAAAATACATCAAGCAGATGTAGGCATACCTCTGGTATAGCAAGCATACCCTTTTTTACTAGATTTAAAATGTCTTATAAAATGGAACATTTTCCTAAAGGGAGTTATACAATTTTTTTTAATTTTTTTTTTCCACAACATGCAAAATGGTCCAATTGGCATTCCATGTAGTCTCCCGTTCTGTCCATCTGTTTAATTCTGAAGTCGTTTTTTTCCCCATCCACTGCCCATCGAAGCAGGCCAGACATTAACATATGTGGCCCGTGAGATAGTTGCATGAGGCAAGCATGCAGGGACATTAAAAACAGCCTTCCCGACAGGATTGGTTTTATTTAGTATTCTGGTGTATCATCAGATTTTCCTCCAGAAGACTGCCTCTGGAGAGTTCTCCTCCTCTCCCATTCTGCATACTAACACTGTATGCTGGTCAATGCTGACCTTAGATGACCCAGTCTGCTTACTGTGTTGCAAGGCACCAGGTGCTACAATACTGTGGAGTGTTACTGATGTTCTCTGACACACTACACTGTTCAGACCTCCACTTCCCTGGGCAGCTTGTCATGGAGAGAGGAGGGTCATAATATCACACTATAGTCAGAGTAATGAGTGGTCCTCTCATTCTGTCTGGGTGTTCTGTATAGAACTGTCATGATCAGTGCACACCCCTCTCACTTTCTCACGGACACTGCTTGGTATAAACGCGAGACACTCTACTCCATACTCTTTCTCATTCCAACATGGACGTTTGGTGTGTCACAGCTGTCAGGGCCAGGGGCGGGCGGTGGAGTGTTATGAGGTAGAGTTATACGCCCTTCACAGACCAACTGAAATTAGCTGGGGGATGGACTTGGGCTACTGCTCAGCTAAGGCGGGGGGGTATTGAGTCTGAGTCAGGCTAGAGCAGAGTCATTACCCAGGGCACAGCTCTGTCTGTCTGCCTGTCAGCTCAGCATTATGGAGCCTGGAGGACCGCAGTCTTTCTACCAGCTATTCAGGAGAAATGAAGGACATCAGTCTGCAGCCTGCTTCACTTCACTTCTCAGGAGAGCCACATGCATCACGCCCTGGCACTGGCCAGTCTCTAATGTGCCACCTCTAATGGCCATTTAATCATGTTGCATGAGTCTGTGTGAGTGAAGCTGAAGTCAAGAAATGCCAGGGTGCACCACTTGAAATGGATCAAACTGTAATACTCAACTCTGACCATTGCTCGTGTACTGTATATGATGGATGGCTAGATTATGAGCTTTTAGTTTCCATTGGCATTTGCCCCTGAAAATATGTAGTTGATTATGTGCTTCACAAACTTAACTATTTCATGGATGCTCTGAACTTTCCTTCACCCCAAGGCCTTGACTCCAATTCTGAAAAATGTTGGTTCCTAGAATAGGGAATCATGCCACACCATTTAGCATTCAAATACTGCATTATGTTTTAAAATAATTCAGTGAAATTGAAGAGTTTAATCAAATTCAACCGTCTGCGACACAAGTTTTGAAGCAGTGCACCCCTCAACTTATTTCTGTTCTCTCTCCCAAGTGTAAAAACGTCCCAGTAACAGATCTGCAGCAGAGTAGATCCTATAACACAGACATTCACTTTTCAGTCAAGCTTTTGCCTTGATCAGCGGAAATTCATTCCGCTCACCTTGTTACCCCAATTATGCAGTGTTATCATTCTGGGTTTTCATTTTGACCCTCCTATATCCTTTTTCTTACCTCTCGACCCCCAATCTACAGACACTGCCCTTTTTTATATATTTTAGTCAATGCTGTAATGCTGTCCTTCTAAAGCCTGTTGGGCCCTGTGTGATAGCCAAATCGTGCCCTGAGAGGGTTCCAAAGAAGTACCCTTTATTCATAAGAACCCATCTCTTTGAAGCACTGGCCCCTAATACTGCCTGTCAGGTTTAGCTCAGTTATTCATAATTGTTGGTCTGGGGGCTGAAACTGGGATTTGAATACCTCAATGCATTTTTGCCAAGTCAATGCTCTTGTTTGTTTATAAACTGATTATTTCCTTTTCCAGATCTACATACACCTGAGGTCCTACACGGTCCCTAACGAGCAGCGCTACATCATTCGCATTCTTTTCATCGTGCCAATCTATGCCTTTGACTCCTGGCTCAGCCTGCTCTTCATCAGCAACGACCAGTACTATGTCTACTTTGACTCCATCCGAGACTGTTATGAAGGTACGGTAAACAAACCACCCCACCCTTCTCCTCCCCCTCACTGTTGCCTCATTTCTCAGCCAGCGCCCTGACAGCGGTTTCCTCTATAAGCACCTGTACAGGCAGCAGCAGTCAGACACCGGGCGGGTTCTGTCTGGCCAGTAATGACAGTTAGACTGGCGGTAGACCTATTATGAGTTCTGAAAAAACATTTGATGGCTATAAGGAGTGAGGCTAAAACGGACTGACCCAACCTGTTTTTCTCACCTGTCTGTGCTTCCCTATGAGTAGAGAGGCCCATTTTGTTTATGGTGTTCTGTTTCCAGGGTGTCTCTTTTCCTCTTAGGCTTAGTGGTTTTTGTATTCTATTCTTTGCAAATGGTGGAAAAGGGATGTACTTTAGTTGAGATCATTATAAATCCAAACTAAGCTAGTTAAGAGTTGTTTTTAATTCAAGCTTAATGGAAATGTTCATCTTCCTCATAGCTATTCTTCACATTGAATTATTAATGTCTCATGAATTGTACTCTGAAACACCTTTCTTTAAAAGTCATGATGTACCGAAGCAAAAAGAAAAGACTGTAGTACTTTACCAATGGCAGAGGTGAATCACATGCAGAATGGATTAAGTGTAATTTCATATATGGAGACATTTTAAACTATTAGTATTTCCCATGCATTATTGACAAGATTCATTTAGATTGTTTGAGACAAGTTTGTGATTGGTGGTGGATATTGCTCTTTAAGAACAGGTTAACCGTTTTATTGCATTGAGTCAGCATGGCCAGGGTTAAAGCACTGTGTGAAACTCTGTGCCCCTGATACTTGAGTGTACACCACCTGCATTAGCTTTTTTTAAACCCCTCCTGAAATAGCAACTAAGGCTTAGGAAGGATTTTGAGGACAGAGAACCATCCCAAGCCTCTTAGTGGTGGGGAGAAAACATTGATTGGTGAAAAATATGATTCTTGTAAAGTGAAATCCTCTCACAAAAGTATCATTTCAGTTTCCACAGCTTCTAAATTAGGACCTAAGATCTCTACAGTGCTATCATCACAATATGGCCCACAATATTACCTGCGGCACAGAGTGCTCACAGATTTACAAATTATCTTGTAAAATCCATGTTTATCAGGAATTATTTATATGGACAGAACATTCATTTTTACTGAGATTAAATAGTTGGCTCAAGTCACCTCTTAAAGCTGGAATCGGTAGCCCTTTACACTCGTACCCGTAAACGGGTTAAAAAATTGCAGATTTGGGCACTGATAAATGCCTAGATTGGAAGGCATTGACTGTACAGTAAATGCGATACATGACGTCAGAGATATGGCTCTGCACTTCACAGTGATGTATGGGTTTTGACTGACAGCTGTGCTGAACTTGAGCACCTCACACGACAAGATGTCACTCCCATCCCTCCTGCTAATTGTGGTCTGAGTGAGGGAAATGCTATAAATTAAGAGGACTCTATGTATTTTGAAAGATGAGAAGTTGAGGATGATAATAAATACCGCTGTGATGTCATACAAGCAAGCACAACACCTGTGAGTCCAAATGTGCACTTCACATTTCCATATCATAAAACTCATGTCATATACAGTATCAACGTTTATGATCACTATGTTTAATGTACAGTTACAAGATGACATGGCGTCATACCCTGGGTTGTTCTGAACAGAATGAGCTTATGTTTGTCTATTGTGAAGAAAATTCACCGTGGCACACACACCTGAATGCACTCATGACTCCTTTCTATGTGCACCAAAATTATGATCTGTTTCTCTGAATTGCATTGTGAAAGCCTAACACTGTAATATCATATTTTAGAACTTAGCTAGTCATGTTGGCAATAGAACAGGCTTTCAAATGATGTCCACCTGATCCAGATTGCGATTTATAATAGACAATTTTTGGATTGTGTAAACAACAACAGTAATTATGTGATGGCAGGGAGGCAAGGTTGTGTTCCAAGCAAACCAACTACAAGTATGCTTGCTGTAGTTCCTTAACGGAACAGCTAGGAGAGCTCAAAAAAGTACCTTATAGTTGAAGACTCTTCTTTGAGTCATAAAGTGCATTGAAATGACTTAGGAACTGTGCACACTTTGGAGAGTTGTGTGGCCAGTTGGAGACACCAGTTATTCCTCTCACTCAATCCCTTGTATTTTTTTGTCTTTTGTTGCACCTACCCCACATTTTCCAGGAATAGTCTTATCATGTTACTGAATGTATCCAGAGTATTTTCAGATTTCGTTATCAACAAATGCAGTGAAAAGTACAGTAAATGTAAAATGCACAAAAAATCAATAGTGTAATGTTTGGATTCAGTCTTGTCAGGTGACCTGTTGTGTCCTCACCTTTTGGTGTAATAATTTCTCCATAATCTCCAAACTGTTCCCTTTCAATTGCTACAATGGTTATGCATATGCATTTCATATTTCTTCTGAAAGAAATGTTGCCCTATCCATATAGGCCAATTCCCATGAGTGTAAAGGGTTAATGGTGGAACAACCACGCCTGTTTGTGATATTACAACATCATTGCATCGCACGATAGAGCAAAATATGTACTGCACATTTTTTTTACCATGCTGCACGACACTCCTCAGCTCGGCAACAATAACCAATGGTGGTGGGGCGGCCAGTGGTGCTGTTTCCCCCTACTGTGGATTCCATCATTAAACGGACTGACCCGTGACGTTGAATTGTTGTTTTTGAAAATGACCCCACTTGCAAAACTAGTATCAGTGTTGTAAACAACATTCCATCATAATGTACAGGAATGTATGTGAGTAACTTTGTCCTTTCTCTCCATGACAGCATTTGTGATTTACAACTTCCTGAGCCTGTCCTTTGAGTACCTCGGGGGAGAGAGTGCCATCATGTCCGAGATCCGAGGGAAGTCCATTGAGTGAGTGCTCCCAGTCCCATCACCCATACCATGGTCTCATACTACATGCTATGCAAGTAGCTTTCAAAAAACCCACCCAGAATGTTGGGGATTATCAGTTTTGTATTGCAAGTCTTGCAGTCACCCAGGGTCAGGCTGTAATTTCCTTGAATTAACGTCTTGATCTTGTTTTAAGGTAGTCTGACTTCAATAATAATGCTGTCTTGTATTTTGAACACTAGAATGTTTTCGTTTTAAAAACTTTAAATCTGGTACACATTCAAAGGATACATTTGTGACCACACGTTTTCTATCATTCCCAGGTCGAGCTGTATGTATGGTACCTGCTGCTTAGGTGGAATAAGCTACTCTATTGGCTTTTTAAGATTCTGTAAACAGGTGAGTTTCCATCTCCCTCCTTCTTGCTTGGTTGATGAAAGCATTCTGAAAATATGGAAATAGGAAATTGTGATTTGTTATTTTAATGTCACCTCATTTAACTTTTTTTTATCAAGATCGCTCCTCTATTGCGAAATGACAGCCATTATAATTGGCTGTCCACTTTTTGGAGGATAAGGTTGACTGGTTAAAAAGGAAAATAAAAGCAATCTGAGAACAGGTGAAAGCAGCTTTGTAATAAACACAGAGCAATAATATGAGCTGTCAGCTTGAGACTGTCCCCATAGTGTCTTGGGGATGCAGTCTGTGCTCTGAGTCTTACACTGATGGCAATTGGATCTGAAAGGTATGTCCTCAAAACAGTGAATAGACTATGAAATGGAAAAAGATGTCCAGAAAAGGGAGCTGATAAACATTTGGCATGTTCTGGCTGGACTCCTACGTGGGGTGGTTTCAAAGCACAACCTTGCTGTTCTCTTCCTTCTGGTAGAAGAGTTGAAAGGGATAGAAATATATCTACTCTTGCTCTGTGAGACGACAAGTTGGAGGGAATGGGATCAATAACTGCATTTAGAGATTACCCTGAGTTTCAAGAGGAGAACCTCTAATCCAAAAGCACAGGCCTGTCCTGAAGTTGCTATATCATTTCACATTTAAAGGTCTGCAGGTAGCCAAAGTAAGGAAAATGACTAACCCTTAAAACTCAATAAGAGTGCACCTTAGTGTACTTTAACATTAATTAAGACAATACATTGTTTTGGCATTATGTCAATACATGCATATTTTGAAGATTTTTAACATAATATGTCATACATTGCAAATTGATAGACACACAATCTATTTCCACAAAATGTTCGTTCATTTCATAGATTACTCAGTGTTTGAAGACATACAGTTGGCTACCTTTCAAACCCAATAACCAGCATGAAGTAGTTGTCATCTGCATTGTTCCTTGTTTTGTGTCTGTGTTAATGCATGTCCCATCCTGTATTTATATCATGCAGGCCACTCTTCAGTTCTGTGTCGTCAAACCCATCATGGCCGTCGTCACCATCCTCTTGCAGGCCTTTGGCAAATATCATGATGGAGACTTTAAGTGAGCACAACCTTTCATTCCATTCCATTTCACCCATTCAACTTCCCTTCGCATGCTCGCACTACTCATTGTGTGTTTTTACATTTCACATGAAAGTAAAATACAGGGATCTATAGTATAAGATGTCAGCACATTTCTCAGTATTAGACATTGATGTTTACGATATGAGTATTGAGTAATACATGTCAATCTTGATGGAAATTGAGAAAGTGAATGTACATACTGTAGATCCCCACTAATATGACTGTATTGATCCTGTTCCCCTCTGCAGTGTGAATGGAGGATACCTCTACATCACCATCATCTACAACATCTCTGTCAGCCTGGCCCTGTACGCTCTCTTCCTCTTCTTCTTCGCTACCAGTGACCTGCTGAGGCCTTATGAACCCGTGCTCAAATTCCTCACCATCAAATCGGTCATCTTCCTGTCCTTCTGGCAGGGTACGTTGGTCCCTTTACTTACCTTGACTTAATATCAACAGTTTCAAACCCTGATGGGAGGGGGGGGGGGGAGTCTACAAAATAAATTGTAATTGTTACATTAGACTAGAGTAGCACATGAAGGTTCTGTTGTTGTCGTCTGTTGTTGTTTAGGTATGGTGCTGGCCATCCTGGAGCGCTGCGGGGTCATCCCTAATGCCCTGTTTATCGACGGCCAGGAGGTGGGGGCTGGCACCGTGGCAGCAGGCTGGCAGAATTTCATCACCTGCATCGAGATGTTCTTCGCTGCTATCGCCCTGCGCTACGCCTTCACCTGCACCGTGTACCAGGAGAAGAAGAACGAACTACCAGGAGCACACGGTAACTGCTCTTCTACACATCCATAGAGAAGGGAGGTATCTGTTGGAGCTGATGAAAGGGTCATTAGGAGGGCTGGGAATTGCCAGATACGATATTATCACCATACTTGGGTGCCGATACGATATGTATTACGATTCTATAAGTATTGCGATTCGATACTGTGATTTTTTTGCGATTCGATGTTCCAAACGTATTGCTCACTATATGTCTGCTGCAGAGGGACAAGAGAGAGGCATGAGAAAATAAGTTTTGATCAGTCATGGAAATAAAAGTGCTGAAAACAAATGGGCCCCATTTTAAAAAGAAGATGGAGAACAGGGTATGAAGGACAAATACTGGAGTTTTGGTGCAGGTACAGCAAACTAGCGCAAAAATAATATTGCGATATTGTCAAAACGATACAATATATCGTCAAAAATTATATCCCGATATGTAACTAACTATCAATATATTTTTTTTTCATCATTAGATGTATTGATTTATTAGTTGTTTTATTCCACAGCTAATTGTCTTCCACTCCTCTAAAGAGTAGATTAGTATTGGCATTAGGCATATACCTGCAGCTGGTAACAACACTAACATTGCTGCTCAATTTAAAGCCATGCATTATGATCATAAATGTACTTACAGTATTAGGTCATAAAAGTGTGTCACTGGCAGCTACAGGTAACTGTTGAAATAAAGGAAACACCAACATAAAGTGTCTTAATATGGTGTTAGGCCGCCAGAACTGCTTTAATGCACCTTGCCGTAGATTCTACAAGTGTCTGGAACTCTATTAGAGGGATGTCACGCCATTCTTCCATGAGAAATTCCATAATTTGGTGTTTTGCCGCTGCAGAATATCCATTAAGTGTTCAATTGGGTTGCGATCTGGTGACCACACACACACACTTTAAACCCTTTATGCTCCTTTGAGACCCCTTTTTCAAAGTCAGAGATCTCTTCTTCTAGCCATGGTAGACAAAATAATGGGATGTTAATTAATAAATTATCTCAGGAACCACACCTGTGTGGAAGCACCTGCTTTCAATATACATTGTATCCCTCATTTACTCAAGTGTTTCCTTTATTTTGGAAGTTACCTGTAGGTGACAATGCAGTTTTCAGTCCCATTCCCTGGCTGTAAACAGGGAATGGGAAACACGTCAGAGAGAAATGGCCAGATTGAACAGAGCGTGTGCCAGGCAGGCCTGAGGTCTGCAGAGGAACGGTACCTCAGTCTTCAGGGTGTTCACCATTACTCATGGCTCACAGGAAAGTTGCTAGCACAGCACACTATAGGAACAGCATTTCATAGCCTCTATACACTTAATCGCAGGAACTGGCGGTAGCACTCTGACGTCAATACCGTTTACATGAGCAGAAGACAAATGGAGACCGAGGGAAAAGCATTCTGCAGAGATATCAATCATCTCAGCTCATTCTCTCCTGCAACAGCAATCCTGCTGAGGCCTTGGGCTATAGTAGACAAACATGTAGAAAGAAACTGAATCGCTAAATGCTGATTTAAGTGTGAAATGTTTCCATCTCCATTTCATTTGACCGGTAAAAGTGTTCTCTTCATCTTGCCGAGTGATCAAAAGAACCTTGTGACAAAACAAATCTGTGATTTCTCCGATGTTCGGCCTTCTTCATGCTCCCGTACAAATGTATTATTCATTCACTATAGTTGCTATTCAATTAAAACTAATGATAAAGTTAGAAAGTTAAGCAGCAAATTCGATTTTTATTGTGGTCTGAACTTGTAGATGAAATGCAGCTGAAAGCCAGACTCTTCTCTGAGGAGTTTCCAAAAGTATGGTTTTGAATGTTAATTTTCCCTCTGAAAGGGATACAGTGGCTTGCGAAAGTATTCACCCCCCTTGGCATTTTTCCTATTTTGTTGCCTTACAACCTGGAATTTAAATGGTTTTTTGGGGGTTTGTATCATTTGATTTACACAACATGCCTACCACTTTGAAGATGCAAAATACTTTTTTTTGTGAAACAAACAAGAAATAAGACGACAAAACAGAACTTGAGCGTGCATAACTATTCACCCCCCCAAAGTCAATACTTTGTAGAGCCACCTTTTGCAGAAATTACAGCTGCAAGTCTCTTGGGGTATGTCTCTAAAAGCTTGGCACATCTAGCCACTGGGATTTTTGCCCATTCTTCAAGGCAAAACTGCTCCAGCTCCTTCAAGTTGGATGGATTCCGCTGGTGTACAGCAATCTTTAAGTCATACCACAGATTCTCAATTGGATTGAGGTCTGGGCTTTGACTAGACCATTCCAAGATATTTAAATGTTTCCCCTTAAACCACTCGAGTGTTGCTTTAGCAGTATGCTTAGGGTCATTGTCCTGCTTGAAGGTGAACCTCCGTCCCAGTCTCAAATCTCTGGAAGACTAAAACAGGTTTCCCTCAAGAATTTTCCTTTATTATGCGCCATCCGTCATTCCTTCAATTCTGACCAGTTTCCCAGTCCCTGCCGATGGAAAAACATCCCCCACAGCATGATGCTGCCACCACCATACTTCACTGTTGGGATGGTGTTCTCGGGGTGATGAGAGGTGTTGGGTTTGCGCCAGACATAGCGTTTTCCGTGATGGCCAAAAAGCTCAATTTTAATCTCATCTTACCAGAGCACCTTCTTCCATATGTTTGGGGAGTCTCCCACATGCCTTTTGGCAAACACCAAACGTGTTTGCTTATTTTTTTCTTTAAGCAATGGCATTTTTCTGGCCACTCTTCCGTAAAGCCCAGCTCTGTGGAGTGTCTGGCTTAAAGTGGTCCTATGGACAGATACTCCAATCTCCGCTGTGGAGCTTTGCAGCTCCTTCAGGGTTATCTTTGGTGTCTTTGTTGTCTCTCTGATTAATGCTCTCCTTGCCTGGTCCGTGAGTTTTGGTGGGCGGCCCTCTCTTGGCAGGTTTGTTGTGGTGCCATATTCTTTCAATTTTTTTATAATGGATTTAATGGTGCTCCGTGGGATGTTCAAAGTTTTGTATATTTGTTTATAACCCAACCCTGATCTGTAGTTCTCCACAACTTTGTCCCCGACCTGTTTGGAGAGCTCCTTGGTCTTCATGGTGCTGCTTGCTTGGTGGTGCCCCATGCTTAGTGGTGTTGCAGACTATGGGGCCTTTCAGAACAGGTTGAAGTCGGAAGTTTACATACACTTATGTTGGAGTCATTAAAACTTGTTTTTCAACCACTCCACAAATTTCTTGTTAACAAACTAGTTTTGGCAAATCGGTTAGGACATCTATTTTGTGCATGACACAAGTAATTTCTCCAACAATTATTTAGAGACAGATTATTTCACTTATAATTCACTGTATCACAATTCCAGTGGGTCAGAAGTTTACATACACTAAGTTGACTGTGCCTTTTAAACAGCTTTGAAAATTCCAGAAAATGATGTCATGGCTTTAGAAGCTTCTGATAGGCTAATTGACATCATTTGAGTCAATTGGGGGTGTACCTGTGGATGTATTTCAAGGCCTACCTTCAAACTCAGTGCCTCTTTGCTTGATATCATGGGAAAATCAAAAGAAATCAGCCAAGACCTCAGAAAAAATAATTGTATACCTCCACAAGTCTGGTTCATCCTTGGGAGCAATTTCCAAACGCCTGAACGTACCACGTTCATCTGTACAAACAATAGTACGCAAGTATAAACACCATGGGACAACGCAGCCGTCATACCGCTCAGGAAGGAGACGCGTTCTGTCTCCTAGAGATGAACGTACTTTGGTGCGAAAAGTGCAAATCAATCCCAGAACAACAGCAAAGGACCTTGTGAAGATGCTGGAGGAGCAGGTACAAAAGTATCTATATCCACAGTAAAACGAGTCCTATATCGACATAACCTGAAAGGCCGCTCAGCAAGGAAGATGCCACTGCTCCAAAACCGCCATAAAAAAGCCAGACTACGGTTTGCAACTGCACATGGGGACAAAGATCGTACTTTTTGGAGAAATGTCCTCTGGTCTGATGAAACAAAAATATAACTGTTTGGCCAAAATGACCATCGTTATGTTTGGAGGAAAAAGGGGAACGCTTGCAAGCCGAAGAACACCATCCCAACCGTGAAGCACGGGGGTGGCCGCATCATGCTGTGGGGGTGCATTGCTGCAGGAGGGACTGGTGCACTTCACAAAATCGATGGCATCATGAGGAAGGAAAATTATGTGGATATATTGAAGCAACATCTCAAGACATCAGTCAGGAAGTTAAAGCTTGGTCGCAAATGGGTCTTCCAAATGGACAATGACCCCAAGCATACTTCCAAAGTTGTGTCGAAATGGCTTAAGGACAACAAATTCAAGGTATTGGAGTGGCCATCACAAAGCCCTGACCTCAATCCTATAGAAAATGTGTGGGCAGAACTGAAAAATCGTGTGCGAGCAAGGAGGCCTACAAACCTGACTCAGTTACACCAGCTCGGTCAGGAGGAATGGGCCAAAATTCACCCAACTTATTGTGGGAAGCTTGTGGAAGGCTACCGAAAACATTTGACCCAAGTTAAACAATTTAAAGGCAACACACTAGTATTAGTATTTAGTAGCATGTAAACTTCTGACCCACTGGGAATGTGATGAAAGAAATAAAAGCCGAAATAAATCACTATTATTCAGACATTTCACATTCTTAAAATAAAGTGGTGATCCTAACTGACCTAAGACAGGGAATTTTTACTAAGATTAAATGTCAGGAATTGTGAAAAACTGAGTTTAAATGTATTTGGCTAAGGTGTATGTAAACTCCTAACTTCAACTGTATATACTGAGATCATGTGACACTTAGATTGCACACAGGTGGAATTTATTTAACTCATTATGTGACTTCTGAAGGTAATTAGTTGCACCAGATCTTATTTAGGGGCTTCATAGCAAAGGGGGTGAATACATATGCACGCACCATTTTTCCGTTATTTATTTAGTATAATTTTTTGAAACAAGTTATTTTTTTCATTTCACTTCACCATTTCATTACATGAAATCCAAATAAAAATCCATTTAAATTACAGGTTGTAATGCAACAAAATAGGAAAAGCGCCAAGGGGGATGAATACTTTTGCAAGGCACTGTATATGGTGTTGGGGCTACATTTCTTAAATGCCCCAAAGGTCATAATTCAGTGCTACAGTATGTGACTGGACTGCATAAACATCACCTGAACCGGAAGGATTCCCATTAAGACTAGTCTAGCCTTTTGATATAGCTGCTGAGAGTTGTAGAGTCACAGCCCCATCCACCCCCTCCCTGGGCTGGGAAGTGTCAGAAGGTCAGCCATGTGTGAAGGTGTTTTCAGTGCCTGTGGAGGTTTGGGAGGCTTATATTTTACATTTACATTTTTAGTCATTTAGCAGACGCTCTTATCCAGAGCGACTTACAGTTAGTGATTACATATTTTTTTTTTATACTGGCCCCCGTGGGAATCGAACCCACAACCCTGGCGTTGCAAACACCATGCTCTTTCAACTGAGCTACATCCCTGCCGGCCATTCCCTCCCATACCCTAGACGACGCTGGGCCAATTGTGCGCCGCCCATTAGTCTCCCGGTCGCGGCCGGCTGCGACAGAGCCTGGATTCGAACCAGGATCTCTAGTGGCACAGTTAGCACTGCGATGCAGTGCCTTAGACCACTGCGCCACTCAGGAGTATACTACCAGGCTGTCCTCCTCCAACCCTGACCGAGCCCCAGCCCTAGTTGCAAAACAGGCCAGCTGTGAGGAGAAGCTCAGGAGAGCATGCCTAACCACGTCTCTGACCCTGAAGCACAGCGGAATCCTCCGCCGTGCCGCCTTCCCTCCAGAGACCTGGCCTAGTCTGCACTGGCGCTGACCCTGAAACAGAAGGTTGCTTTGGTCCTGTCTGCACCGGGGCGCTCCCGGGACGTTGGATGAGACACCCTGGTATTATAGGGTCAAGTATCAGTCTAGCCCACAGCTGGAGGAGCTCAGCCAGGGAAATGACTGGGAAGGTAGGCAGAGGAATCATCTTCCTCACTCCCACTGAATTGCTGTAGACTCCCTGTCATCTCTCTCTATGCTCTCATCCATCAACACTGAGAATAGAGGAACACTAACAAGAGGTCATCATGTGTTGGAACACTGGGCACAAGGACTGAGCACAGGCTTAAAACCAATGAATTTGCAATAGTGAGATTCGTATCAACTGGGATTCTGGACTAGGGAGTTTTTCCTAATGAGTCTGTCAGCACCTTGTTTTCAAAAATGGATTAATTTAGTTTTCATAAGCGTAACTACTCTTGTATTTCTTATATTGTATTTTATATGGTTTGATATTCAGATCAAAGTTATGTCCTATAAACAAGTTAAATGACCATGTAAAAATGTGTCTGTTGTTATGTTCTTCTAGACAACATTGCCCCCATGCAGAGCATCTCCAGTGGTCTGAAGGAGACGATGAACCCTGGGGACATGGTCCAGGATGCCATCCACAACTTCTCCCCAGCCTACCAGCAGTACACCCAGCAGTCCACCCAGGAGGTGGTGCAGCCCAGCCAGAACAACTGCAAAGCAGGCACAGGCGGCAGCGGCAAGGGCTCCAAGAAGTCTGACAAAATCCTGCTGATTATCTCTGATGACGAATTCTAAGGAGTCGCCCACCACCACGAGTATCCATTCCTCACCACGCCCAGGGAAACACTGGCACAGCATATCCCACATTCAGAACTGGCATCTGTCTGTGTGGTTAATTTTCATCTTCTTTCATTTCATTTTTTAAGATGAACTCTTTACTTCAGTCCTGGTTTTAAAGTAACTGTCCAGTGTTTCCAGATTTCTATTAAATATGATCTATATATACAGTGGGGAGAACAAGTATTTGATACACTGCCGATTTTGCAGGTTTTCCTACTTACAAAGCATGTAGAGGTCTGTAATTTTTATCATAGGTACACTTCAACTGTGAGAGACGGAATCTAAAACAAAAATCCAGAAAATCACATTGTATGATTTTTAAGTAATTAATTTGCACTTTATTGCATGACATAAGTATTTGATCACCTACCAACCAGTAAGACTTCCGGCTCTCACAGACCTGTTAGTTTTTCTTTAAGAAGCGCTCCTGTTCTCTACTCATTACCTGTATTAACTGCACCTGTTTGAACTCGTTACCTGTATAAAAGGCACCTGTCCACACACTCAATCAAACAGACTCCAACCTCTCCACAATGTCCAAGACCAGAGATCTGTGTAAGGACATCAGGGATAAAATTGTAGACCTGCACAAGGCTGGGATGGGCTACAGGACAATAGGCAAGCAGCTTGGTGAGAAGGCAACAACTGTTGGCGCAATTATTAGACAATGGAAGAAGTTCAAGATGACGGTCAATCACCCTCGGTCTGGGGCTCCATGCAAGATCTCACCTCGTGGGACATCAATTATCATGAGGAAGGTGAGGGATCAGCCCAGAACTACACGGCAGGACCTGGTCAATGACCTGAAGAGAGCTGGGACCACAATCTCAAAGAAAACCATTAGTAACACACTACGCCGTCATGGATTAAAATCCTGCAGCGCACGCAAGGTCCCCCTGCTCAAGCCAGTGCATGTCCAGGCCCGTCTGAAGTTTGCCAATGACCATCTGGATGATCCAGAGGAGGAATGGGAGAAGGTAATGTGGTCTGATGAGACAAAATAGAGCTTTTTGGTCTAAACTCCACTCGCCTTGTTTGGAGGAAGAAGAAGGATGAGTACAACCCCAAGAACACCATCCGAACCGTGAAGCATGGAGGTGGAAACATCATTCTTTGGGGATGCTTTTCTGCAAAGGGGACAGGACGACTGCACCGTATTGAGGGGAGGATGGATGGGGCCATGTATCGCGAGATCTTGGCCAACAACCTCCTTCCCTCAGTAAGAGCATTGAAGATGGGTCGTGGCTGGGTCTTCCAGCATGACAACGACCCGAAACACACAGCCAGGGCAACTAAGGAGTGGCTCCGTAAGAAGCATCTCAAGGTCCTGGAGTGGCCTAGCCAGTAGCCAGTCTCCAGACCTGAACCCAATAGAAAATCTTTGGAGGGAGCTGGAAGTCCGTATTGCCCAGCGACAGCCCCGAAACCTGAAGGATCTGGAGAAGGTCTGTATGGAGGAGTGGGCCAACATCCCTGCTGCAGTGTGTGCAAACCTGGTCAAGACCTACAGGAAACGTATGATCTCTGTAATTGCAAACAAAGATTTCTGTACCAAATATTAAGTTCTGCTTTTCTGATGTATCAAATACTTATGTCATGCAATAACATGCAAATTAATTACTTAAAAATCATACAATGTGATTTTCTGGATTTTTGTTTTAGATTCCGTCTCTCACAGTTTAAGTGTACCTATCATAAAAATGACAGACCTCTACATGCTTTGTAAGTAGGAAAACCTGCAAAATTGGCAGTGTATCAAATACTTGTTCTCCCCACTGTAATTAATTACAAAATTATTGAAATAGTTTTCCTTCCAAAAATGTTTAGGTATGCAGTTTTTCTGTGTTGGAATGGTGTCGGCGTACCCCAACAATAGAATGATGAGGTAAAAATATGAATGCGAGTAGATGGCTGATTGGCCAGCTCATCCTCCTCAGGAGGATGACATCATCCTCTATGAGGAAATGGCAAGCATGTTTTAAATGGTCTGTTTGACATACAAGTTTGAAGTGTTTTTCTCCAATTTGATGCTTTCGCCACAACATTATTTGGGTACGAGTTAAGAGTATGAACTTTTAAAAGTGAGATTTTCACTGGACAGTTACTTTAATGAATAATTCCTGCAGGTAAGATCAAGAAGTGGACAGAATTAAGATTTTAATGATCCTATGTGATGAGATGATTTTTGTTTCTGCCTCGCTGGTCATGATGCTATGGGAAAATAGCGTGTCTGCTGAACCGTTTCAGACAAGGCAGGAAGTTATGCAATTTTTTTTTGTCATTTCCCTGATCGTAGCAGTGACTGAGCTCTTCTCTGGCCGCTGAAGTATGTACTCCGCTCTCTCTGATTCATGTGAGTTTCAAATAGGAGCTGATTAATGTACGACTTCAGGAGGGAACCCAGGAATCGGGCCCGTCATGGCTGGCTCTGACACTTCAAGGACCATCTCTTGCATTTGCGTGTTTGAAGTATTTGCTCAGCAGTCCTCTGTTGGGACTCCCAACGAACTGAATTATTTTTTCAAAGACACAACTGACTATGGAGCAGGAACTTCAAACTCTAGACTTTGGCGCTTTGAAATCCTTTGTATCTAACGTGCCACATAAAATTGGAGGATAAGGCCGGCTCCCACCACCGTGGAGGGTTGTGGTATTCTCATTAATTTTCTCAGCATGGATTTGAGTGTATAATTCAGCAGAGCTCTACAATGTTAACCTTTAAAAAAAAACTGCTGCAATATTGTAAATAGTTTGAGTAGAACCTTTTTATAGTTTCTGATGTTTCTATTATTGTTAAATTCACTGAAGATAACAATAGTTTGATTGGTTTAAATGTTAAATTATGTAGTGTAATTTGGTCTCAAGGTTCTCATTTTTAAGACATGTCTGCTGTTATGTTTAGCTTAATGACAAAGTTTAAATTGCTATATTGTAAATAAGATATGTAGTATTAACAATGTGTTTTCAGTGATTTCTGCAGATCAGTTTGATATTTCATGATATTAAAGTTGGTTTCTTGTCATTTGAAAAGATTATATATCTTTTGTTTCTGTTTGTGGCAAATTGTGATAGTGGGACACCCATCTACCCTATAATTTTGAACTGCGTTTTAAATTAGGGAAATTAAGTGCAGTGTAATCACTTTTTCCATACCTTCATGTGCCAATTATTGCTGCCTTACTGGGAAAGCAGAAACTAATGTAGAGTTGTGTATAAAGTGATCACTGAGATGTAGTGTAACTATAGTGTCTATTACTGAATCCTGGTTTATTTGGTTGCTTGTCACATTTTGCACTAGTGTAAAATAAACTATTAAAGAGATGTTCCGGAACTTTGACGTAGTGTAATTATTTTTTAAACCTCCCACTTTGGGCTGGATGTGTAGGTCATATATGCAAGAAAAAAGGAATGTCCGCAACTCCGGTCAATCTGACGAAGATCCCACTCTGATTGAAACTTTGTCTTTATTGTGCATCAGATTAAATCACCATGGAAGCATACCAGAGTTGTGGACATTCCTTTTGTCTTTGATATGTTCTTCTGTCCTGCACCTGATAAGTTGGATGTGCATATTTTTTTTATTTTTTTCTATAGTTCATATGCATAATGTATACTGAACAAAAATATAAACGCAACAATTTCAAAGATTTTAGGCCCACCCACTTGGCATCCAGGCCCATCCACTGGGGAGCCAGGCCCAGCCAATCAGAATGAGTTTTTACCCACAAAAGGGCTTCATAACAGACAGAAATACTCCTCAGCACCCCCACCCCGACGATCCCACAGGTTAAGAAGCCGGATGTGGAGGTCCTGGGCTGGCGTGTTTACACGTGGTCTGCGGTTGTGAGGCCGGTTGGGAGCACTGCCAAATTCTCTAAAACGACACTGGAGGCAGCTTATGGTAGAGACATGAACATTCAATTCTCTGGCAACAGCTCTGGTGGACATTCCTGCAGTCAGCATGCCATTTGAACGCTCTCTCAAAACTTGAGTCATCTGTGGCATTGTGATGTGTGACAAAACTGCACGTTTTAAAGTGGCCTTTTATTGTCCCCAGCACAAGGTGCATCTGTGTAATGATATGCTGTTTAATCAGCTTGATATGCCACACCTGTCAGGTTAATGGATTATCTGGGCAAAGGAGAAATGCTCACTAACAGGGATGTAAACTAATTTGTGCACCAAATTTGAGAGAAATAAGCTTTTTGTGCATATGGAAAATTTCTGGGATTATTTATTTCAGCTCATGAAACATGGGACCAACACTTTACATGTTGTTTTCATACAGTGCATTTGGAAAGTATTCAGACCCCTTGACTTTTTCCACATTTTGTTACGTTACAGCCTTATTTTAAAATGGATTAAATCATTTTATTTCTCTCATCAATCTACACACGCAATACCCCATAATGACAAAGCTAAATGTATATTTTTTTTCTCAAATTTATACAAAATACAAAACTGATATCACATTTACATAAGTATTCAGGCCCTTTATCCAGTACTTTGTTGAACCAACTTTGGAAGCGATTACAGCCTCGAATCTTCTTGGGTATGACGCTACAAGCTTGGCACACCTGTATTTGGGGAGTTTCTCCCATTCTTCTCTGCAGATCCCCTCAAGCTCTGTCAGGTTGGATGGGGAGCATTGCTGCACAGCTATTTTCAGGTCTGTCCAGAGATGTTTGATCGGGTTCAAGTCCGGGCTCTGGCTGGGCCGCTCAAGGACATTCAGAGACTTGTCCCGAAGCCACTCCTGCGTTGTCTTGGCTGTGTGCTTAGGGTCATTGTCCTGTTGGAAGGCAAACCTTCACCCCAGTCTGAGGTCCTGAGCGCTCTGGAGCAGGTTTTCATCAAGGATCTCTCTGTACTTTGCTCCGTTCATCTTTCCCTCGATCCTGACTAGTCTCCCAGTCCCTGCCGCTGAAAAACATCCCCACAGCATGATGCTGCCACCACCATGCTTCACCGTAGGGATGGTGCCTTGTTTCCTCCAGACGTGACGCTTGGCATTCATGCCAAAGAGTTCAATCTTAGTTTCATCAGACCAGAGAATCTTGATTCTCGTGGTCTGAGAGTCCTTTAGGTGCCTTTTGGCAAACTCCAAGCGGGCTGTCATGTGCCTTTTACTGAGGAGTGGCTTCCGTCTGGCCACTACCATAAAGGATTAATTGGTGGTGCTGCAGATATGGTTGTCTTTCTGGAAGGTTCTCCCATCTCCACAGAGGAACTCTGAAGGTCAACTCCCTGACCAAGGCCCTTCTCCCTCGATTGCTCAGTTTGGCCGGGTGGCCAGCTCTAGGAAGAGTCTTGGTGGTTCCAAACTTCTTCCATTTAAGAATGATGGAGGCCACTGTGTTCTTGGGGACCTTCAATGCTGCAGAAATGTTTTGGTACCCTTCCCCAGATCTGTGCCTCAAAACAATCCTGTCTCGGAGCTCTACGGACAATTCCTTTGACCTCATGGCTTGGTTTTTGCTCTGACATGCACTGTCAACCTTGTATAGACAGGTGTGTGCCTTTCCAAATCATGTCCAGTCAGTTGAATTTACCACAGGTGGACTCCAATCAAGTTGTAGAAACATCTCTAGGATGATCAATGGAAACAGGATGCACCTGAGCTCAATTTCGAGGGTTAGGGTTAGACCTGTTTTCTTAAACCTGTTTTCAATTTGTCATTATGGGGTATTGTGTGTAGATTGAGGATTGTTTTACATGTCATCCATTTTAGAATAAGGCTGTAATGTAACAAAATGTGGAAAAGGGGAAGAAGTCTGAATACTTTCCGAATGCACTGTATTTTTGTTCAGTGTATGAGCAGAATTACGTCTTACCTTAATTAGAACTACTGGCTAAAAAGTATGCAAATCTATTTATTTTTTTGTGATAGGGCAACATTTTTATTTCTGCTTAAATAGACATACTCAAACGTAATTATTTTTTAGACACCCGTATAGCAGATGTTTTGGCGGTGTCAGAGGTGGAACTGCATTGGCGGCGTCAAATCGGTGAGAATTTGCCCTTGCAATCATTGTCATGAAGCCACACCCGCCCCACTCACGTTAGAAGTTCAGAATGAGAAAATGTAGGCTATATAGAAATAATTACACTCAAATTGAAAAATCATTAAATAATGAGGATTTCTATGAAGGTGCAGATTCCATCTCATATTCCAGAGTTCAAACATGTAATCAAGGCCCCATGGGATTTCTGTTAATGTAGCCAATGGCAATTTCCGCTTTAGGTATAATGCCGGGAGCCACTTGTGGATTTGAAAGCTCTAACACAGTTCCGCCTCCGACACCGCCAAAACAACCGCTCTGCAGATGTTGGCTAAAGCAGATCTGATTGAATCGATTTCTTTGTCTGGATAGGCCAGAAAATGTGACGAGTCACTCCCTATGCAAATGTCTTGTCTGAAAAGAGAGTGGAAGCAGAGAGCAGACAGATGGGGCTTTCTGGCACTATCAGGTACGGGACCCTACAGCATTCACAGAGCGCTTTGTACATCAAAATGGCAGTCGGAACCGGTCCAGATCCGCTCAAAGTCCCCCATATAGGAGACTTTGAGTAGTGTGCCTTTTTTAAAATTCTGCAACATGATGTCCCACCATACCTCACTGTATACTAAAGGGTGATTTCTCATTTAACCAGTACAAAAAAATACCATAATTTCAGGAAATCTAATCTATAGAATGGTCCTTTGGGGGATGGATTATTGACATTTATATCTAAAGGCGTAATTGACATACAGTTGAAGTCAGAAGATTACATACACCTTAGCCAAATACATTTAAACTCAGTTTTTCACAATTCCTGACATTTAATCCTAGTAAAAATTCCCTGTTTTAGGTCAGTTAGGATGACCACTTTATTTTAAGAATGTGAAATGTCAGAATAATAGTAGAGAGAATGATTTATTTCAGCTTTTATTTCTTTCATCGCATTCCCAGTGGGTCAGAAGTTCACATACACTCAATTAGTATTTGGTATGATTGCCTTTAAATTGTTTAACTTGGGTCAAACGTTTTGGGTAGCCTTCCTGGTGTAACTGAGTCAAGTTTGTAGGCCTCCTTGATCGCACACGCTTTTTCAGTTCTGCCCACACATTTTCTATAGGATTGAGGTCAGGGCTTTGTGATGGCCACTCCAATACCTTGAATTTGTTGTCCTTAAGCCATTTTGACACAACTTTGGAAGTATGCTTGGGGTCATTGTCCATTTGGAAGACCCATTTGCGACCAAGCTTTAACTTCCTGACTGATGTCTTGAGATGTTGCTTCAATATATCCACATAATTTTCCTTCCTCTTGAAGCCATGTATTTTGTGAAGTGCACCAGTCCCTCCTGCAGCAAAGCACCCCCACAGCATGATGCTGCCACCCCCGTGCTTCACGGTTGGGATGGTGTTCTTCGGCTTGCAAGGTACCCCCTTTATCCTCCAAACATAACAATGGTCATTATGGCCAAACAGTTCTATTTTTGTTTCATCAAAAGTACGATCTTTGTCCCCATGTGCAGTTGCAAACCGTAGTCTGGCTTTTTTATGGCGGTTTTGGAGCAGTGGCATCTTCCTTGCTGAGCGGCCTTTCAGGTTATGTCGATATAGGACTCGTTTTACTGTGGATATAGATACTTTTGTACCTGTTTCCTCCAGCATCTTCACAAGATCCTTTGCTGTTGTTCTGGGATTGATTTGCACTTTTTGCACCAAAGTACGTTCACCAAAGTACGTTCATCCAATTGACCTCAACTAGCCGGTGCCCCCGCACATTGACTCTGCAACGGTACCCCCCTGTATATATAGCCTCCCTACTGTCACTTTATTTTACTTCTGCTCTTTTTTTTCTCAACACTTTTTTAGTTGTTTTATTTTTATAATGCACTGTTGGTTAAGGGCTGTAAGTAAGCATTTCACTAATGTCTGCACCTGTTGTATTCGGCGCATGTGACCAATAAAATTTGATTTGATTTGATCTCTAGGAGACGCATCTCCTTCCTGAGTGGTATGACGGCTGCGTGGTCCCATGGTGTTTATACTTGCGTACTATTGTTTGTACAGATGAACGTGATACCTTCAGGCGTTTGGAAATTGCTCCCAAGGATGAACCAGACTTGTGGAGGTCTACAATATTTTTTCTGAGGTCTTGGCTGATTTCTTTTGATTTTCCCATGATGTCAAGCAAAGAGGCACTGAGTTTGAAGGTAGGCCTTGAAATACATCCACAGGTACACCTCCAGCTTCTAAAGCCATGACATCATTTTCTGGAATTTTCCAAGCTGTTTAAAGGCAGTCAACTTAGTGTATGTAAACTTCTGACCCACTGGAATTGTGATACAGTGAATTACAAATGAAATAATCTGTCTGTAAACAATTGTTGGAAAAATTACTTGTCATGCACAAAGTAGATGTCCTAACCGACTTGTCAAAACTATAGTTTGTTAACAAGAAATTTGTGGAGTGGTTGAAAAACAAGTTTTAATGACTCCAACCTAAGTGTATTTAAACTTCCGACTTCAACTGTATAATACCAACTCCATAAAGCAAATATTGTCATATGAAGCTTTACTGCTTGCTCTGAAATATGGGTATTATTTGGATTTTTTCTTACATTAATTTATGAATATTGAAAAATCTAAACATGAATATAGAAAATATACAACTATTTATTTGGCAAATATTTAAATATATTGTTGAACATAATATACTTTACGGGCATATCAATGTTCCAGAGTGGGATCTCTGCTAGTTTTAAAGTTATGGCCCTTTTTATACAGAGAAATTGGTACAGTAGGCAGTGTAACCAAACAGCCCTCCTTTTTCTTGTATCATTGCACATCCTGAAAATCACCAACAGAAGGCGACCATTTTTTGTCCATTTTCAAATTCACACAGTTGGTAAAGCTTACAACGCTTACTGAAATTGAGCGAAATATGACAGCGATTTCTACATTGGCCACTTGACCCTATTTCCACTAGATAACACAGCCACAAAGTCAAAACAGCTTTCCCATTTTGACAACAGATGCTGCTCCGGAGGGCGAAATCAATAGGCGAATATCACAGCCAATCACAACACTGGTGGGTAAGTAATAATGTGAAACACTATCGTTCCACTATTACTCCATTTATATTACGGACATTTTCAGAAATTACAATGCAAAAATTCTAAAAAAAGAAAATCCGATGTGTTGCACCTTTAAAGGAGGCCTGAGTACGGCCAACATGTTATAAATATGCCAACATTGATTAGTTATTTCTCTATTATGCTTTGATACAAACGTCAAATATTTGCCAACAATCCTTCCCCCAAAGGACCTTTCTATGGATTAAAGTTTGTGAAAATCCCCCAAAATCATGGTATTTTTTATTGTCCTGGTTTCGTGAGGAATCACCCTATAGTATTTGAAATCATTCAAGGAGTTAAACAGACAATTGTTTTTAATGAGAAA
This sequence comes from Coregonus clupeaformis, assembly GCF_020615455.1. Taxonomy (NCBI): domain Eukaryota; kingdom Metazoa; phylum Chordata; class Actinopteri; order Salmoniformes; family Salmonidae; genus Coregonus; species Coregonus clupeaformis. The sequence continues at coordinate 26,031,312 of NC_059198.1, forward strand.
AAAGCTTTATTTAAAAGTACAAAAACAGACACAGCAGACGTCTATTTACAGGAATAATTTACCTCATTTTCAATCAAAACAGAAACAAAGAAAAATTATTTTATTTGTACATGGTGGTATGTCATTAACGCAAAACGTAAATACATGAATGTAAATAAAATAATTTAGATGTTGAAAATACAAATACGGAAAATCTATCAAATAAATACTGAAGTTCAAATAAAATACATACTAGTAGCAGAGTAATGAAAGGTCACGAATGGTACAGATTCTCTTCAAAGTTAATGCTGCCTCATTCTCCTCATTTACATTCACCATCGGCTAGAAAGCAGTATAGAACTATCATCATGCCTCATTAACTACCACAAATCTAGTGTTTCTGTGGCTGTACATTAAAACTTGAGATCCCATTCATGGTGAAAGTCCACACGATAACCTTTTTTTATAGTTAACATACAATTGCATGATACAAGGTGGAAGATGGTGAGTGAAAGTATAACATCCATTGTATTACACCTGTTCTTTTTTCACACACCCCCTATCACCACCTTGTTTACTCATTTGAATGTTGACATATACAAAGTCATAATTTGGAGCAGCATACTTTATATGTCATGGAACTTTTCTATGAATTTGTAAGTACATCTGCTGAACATACATGTTACATTTCCTATGTGTGTTTACGGTAAATAGCTTGTAGGACTGACAGAGCAAATATAATATAGGAAAGATGTGTAGGCCTCCATGAAACATACTGTAGATATACTCAGGTGAAGAATATACAATAATTTAACCTCACCAGCCTAAAAGGCCACATATAGCAACGTTTACAAGATTAAAATGTAAAAGTACCCACTTAGTTCAGAAACCATCTACCCAATTTCCTTACCATTGCATTATAATGGATCATATCGGAGAAGATGCAATCACCCATGGCATAAATACATATTATCTACATTGCCCTCTAGTTGCTAGAAGTGTCATTACAGTGCCCTGTGCATATGAATTTGCCATCTACAATGTTCAATCAAACTCTAGGAGCAAAGTTCTTTATTTCTACATAGAGAATACTGAGGGATAACACAGCCACCTGCTGTGCAGGAAGAGCATAACTGCTAGTGCTTCCATTCTCAATATTTAGCTGGCAGAGCTATGGTAGATGTGTATGAACCTTTAGTGAGTTTCAATACAACTAGGGAGGAAAATGCAGTTTGGGGTACATAGAAATTCATCTACTTTGTTGGATGTTTATTTTGACACAAAAATATATGTTTTGCACTTGAATATGAGTCATACAATATTGTATACAGTACTGTGGCTTTGTTTAGAACATAATTGAATTAAATTGAAAGCAATAACTGTAACAGATAAGTCTTATACATGTATATCCAATTGACTGCAAAAGTCTCAAACAATTTGGTCAGTAATAATGTGCTTTTTCACAGCATTTACAAAAGACCACCAGCAGAGGTCAGTGTAAAGCTCAGAAAAGGGTGCTAAGTGTTTTCACTTCCTCAACTTTCATTTCATAACTTGCATTCTGCTGTATATTCCGTTCCAAATTGTAATACTTGTATCTGTTTCATAGCTGTCACAAAAGCATCATCAACTCAAACTTCAAAAGTCTTGGAGTTTAGCAATGTGATACAAACATAACTTCCTTATAATAGCATGTGGGCATATGGCAATTAGCTACCAAAGTAAGTATTTCCTATCAAAATATACCCAATCCACCTACTCTAAAAGTCATGACTAAACACAGACAGCCTAATTTGCAAACTAGCTCAGGGTAGTTTGCAGGTAATAATTATGAACTGACCTTAAAAGACACAAACACAACTATAAAGTCAGCAGAATAGATTCATTATGATATAATTGATGCTACAGATAATAATTGAACTATCCTGCTGAGATAGGCCAGTAAATAAGAATAATTTTACATCAGAGGACAATTACAAGATCACACCACTCTCAGGTATTTAATATCCCTATAATAAAGCCACAATTATAGATAAATACACACATGTATATATAAAAACGACTAAATAAACAACTAAATATCAGGAAGAAAACATGGGAATTAAAGTGTAACATATAAACCAAATGAAAACACAAAATGAGAATGATAAGAGCACAGCAATGGCCCTGCCTGAAATAGCAGAGGGCCATGCAGCAGCAAAGTCCCCCTTAGTGCTCTTTACAACTAAGAAACAGGAGACGAGGAAAAGTCATGTCCACTGGGGTAAGAGAACCTTGACAATAGCCAACTCTAGACTTCACTCATGACTAACTTTGATAAGTGCTGAAATGCAAAAACTGTAGATTCTAGATAATTATCTAGAACTGAAACTCATAACCTTCAAAAAGCATACTAAACCTGTGCTTCTTTATGTTGGGTAACATTTTAAGCTAATGTGTCATTGGATTTGGTCATAACACCATTCCTAGAGTTTTATGCCGGGATTCCTCTTACCCAAGAGTCTGTGTCGAAAGCATTTATGTTCAATGTATACCGTTTCAGAGTTACCAACACCGGCAGCAGCACTTTCAGATGACCCAACAGTAGGAATGATTTCTAAGAGGACGGAGTTCTCAATGTAAAGTGACAGGAGGCAGTTGAGCTTAAATTTTCCTTCTCTTGCATTGAAACTAAAATAGAGGCTCTAGCTTAAGTCTGTAATATACAGGAACTTATTTAATTGCATTTCATTTGTCAAGACAGCTCCCATCATCACTACATCCAATATGGATTACCTACCATGAAATATGGCATTGCGTGGAGAGGAAAGTTCAGAGGCAAAATATCATAGGTAAGTGCTTGTCTTCATAACATAAAATAAATGCCACCCTTGGCAATAGTTATAAACTGGCTGCAACTTTAGCAATTTTGGGATAGACCACAAACTATGATCAGAGTCATTCAATCTCCCATTGCTAAAGTAATACCGGAATGGACTGCGGTATTTCCCAAAATGATGCTTCAGGTGTCCTGTGATTTTAGATTTATTTTTGCAGCCGTGTGATTTTTTACATTTGCAAAGCAAGTGATTTTGGTACTTTTACATCATGATCTAACAGTTTCATAGTAAGTGCCATTCAATGATCTGTCGTTTGTCTGACGTAGCCTGATTTGTTGTTTACCTGTACTGTATGATTTAGTTCCTCACAGCTGTAAGGAGGACAACCCATTAATATGGATGTATTATTTTATGTAGGCTATGCTATAATGCTATATACCTGCAAGTCTAATCTACAGTCTAAACCAGATAAAAGTTTTCCTATGTCAAAAGGGCCTGGTTCATCCAGCTAAACATGCTTGGTCAGTTATCAAATATATTGTTTTTTAACAGTTTTCAAGCTGCCCTTGAAATTGGAAATCTTAAAATATTGAACATATTGTATGAGAGTGTAACACATTTTTTTGAATATTACATAGATCATTCCTAGATCAGTTTAAGGCAAAAGCTTCAATGTCTCAATTTTCATTGAGACATTAGTATATGCTTTCATATACAGAAGAAAGAAGGCTTTTAGGCTTAGATCAGCATTTTTTTGTTGTTGTTATTTTAAATATTCATAATGTATTAATATGGTAATTATTACAATAATATATTATTTTTTACTCTGTAAATGCAAGATACCACAGGCATCAGAACTGTCTCAGACCAGTGCTGCCATCGCGGGGTATAATATCAAGTACTCACTCACACTGTAGCATGAGCTGATCTCTGCCGTCAGTCAAGGAAGGAGGGTAAGGAGGCCCAATGCCCTGCCGGTGCTGGGGAGGTTGTAGCACAGTGCACAGACAATGTAGATTATGTACAGTATGTGAAAGAGAGAGAGAGAGAGAGAGAGAGAGAGAAGTGAATGAATGCAGCATCATGTTATCATCACACAGAGCATGTGGCCACTAGACTTCCCTCAGCCTAATTACTGAGCTTCCTCAGCATGGGTCGGGTGCCATTGGTTTCAGGCTAGATCGGGTCGGAACCGTTAAGGACCAGGCGGGACGGGGAGATGAGAGCCCAGTCCTGTCAGCACTAGGAAGGGGCTGAGAAGGAGGTTGGGCTGGAGTTGCGGTTGTTGGTAGACTTGATGATGGTGATGACGCTGGTGGTGGCCACCTTGCCTGTGGAGAGGGGCCCGCGGGTGACAGTCCGGGCGAAGCACTGCAGGGCCTCATACTTTGCGCGCAGGGCGTCCAGTTCCAGCCTCATGCTGGCGTTCTCCCGGGCCAGCTTGTCTACCTCGTGCTGGAGCTCCTGCTTCTGCCTCTCCAGCTCCTCCTTCTGGGTGACCCGCTTGATGCGGCAGCTGGCGGCGTAGCCGCGGTTCTTCAGGGTCCTCCGCCGCTGCTTCAGTCGCACCAAGTCCTCCTTGGTCAGCCCGCGCAGGTGTGTGTTGAGCTCGCGCACCGACATGGCCACCAGCTCGTCATCACTGAGGGTCGGGGCATTCTCACCCACCTCCTTCTTAACCTGCAACAGAGACAGCCGTTGATGAGACTCTGGCCCTTTCCTGAACACATAATTCACATTAAAAGATAGTGTACGAATGCAAACTTACCTTTAAAGCCTTGTTTGCTTTAAACTGAGTCGTCATACCCTGCATGCATAAACTGGTCAGAATCCCACAGACGTCACACTGCAAAACAAAGAAAGGAAAATGATTGTGATTGAAATAAAAAATGTTATTCAAATATATTTGTATACATAATATAGTGTATTCATTGTGAAATGAAAGTGTGGGTTATGAGTGTAGCCAAGTTCAGACACAGCTATCCTAAGAAGCCACTCCCCTTTCTCAAGAAATCTATTGAAGAGATCCCACAACAACATTCCTGAGTTAGTACCATCATCTGTAATCAGCTCAGTAGATTCTCTAGTAACAGAGACTGCCAGCAGAGGTCAGCATCACACTGAAATATGATAATGAATACACAGACTGTTGGGTAAACCTGTTTACTGCTGTAGGGAGGGCCCTCACAACGTAGTTCACTAGACCATAGCAAGACCGCAAGAATAGAAACAGGTCAGCTCTCACCACACAGCTTTGTCTGAGCCCTCTGCTTAGAAACTGGGCATGGGCTATTTTGGTCAAAGCTGTTTTTAGAAAGGCCTATCTGAACACTACACTACAGTGAAACGCATACCTTTGAGACTGCCGTCATGGCCAAAAAGAGAGAGCGAGACTGCTGTGCGCCTGACTGTAAATAAAAGCCCACAGTCTCCCAAGGCTCCATTTCAGCACCCTGACTTGCTCCCTAGGCGACGGCTGCCATGGAAACACCCTTCAAATGGGTGTGGTAGTGTAGTCAAATGGCCAGCCAAAGGGTAAACAAGTCTCATTCATAACCCTGTCATATACATGGTAGACATTACAAGGGCAGGTCAGTTTGAAGAACTTTAAAGTGAGGATCACCAAAAGTATAGGCAGCATGTGTACAATAAGTTTCATAAACTCTGAACATTGGCTCCTATTTTTCATTTCCCTCAGACCTAATGCATAGTCTCTTCCATTTAGATACAGTACTATTCAACCTAACATGGCCTACATTGACCCGTATGAGGCTCCTCTTTATAACACAGAACATATGCCTATGTCAACAGTAAAACTACCCAACAAACAAGCTTACATTTATTGCCATACTGAACTTTACAGTCCTGTAGATATGTGGGAAATTCCTGAAGATAGTGTGTCACAGAGGAATAGTTTCCCTTACAGTCATGGGTGTATTTTTGCCAGGAGACAATGTACTCAATTTTGTTTAAGACTTGTCTGCTTGTCTGGCTTCTATTACACTGGGCTTTCCTGAGCTGCTCCATGCCCTTATTTAACACTGCTGGATATATTTAGCTCACTGTGCTGCTGACACAAAATTCTGCCAGCAAACAATTTAGGTGAACATGTGATAAGTAATACCTCATTAAGAGGCCAAATATTCCGTCCGGCACTTTGAGCTGCACTTTCTCGAACAAGATACAACAACCCAAAGGTTGAGGTTTTAATTACTATTCCTTTCGGGAAATTCATCTCATGTCCCTGGAAATAAATATAGATAGCTGATCACAGCAGTTTCTGATAGCTGTTGCTGGGTTGACCTTGTGTTGAAGAGCTGGAGTGGTTGCACATCTACAACAGAAATACTGTTGCATCGCAAGTCTTAGTAAGAGCTCCTAAGTTGAAAGGGGCAGAATGCCAAATGATTGGTCTGATAATGGAAAGTTCACTGGCTTTGGCACTAAAGCTGAACATATGGTGATCACTAATACGTTCTTAGTCATCCATCCGTTTTGTCTTTTTGTAAAACCACACCGGAGGTACAGCCTATGCCTGGCCGCAGGTTTCGGTAATGAAGGGATACATGAATGTGGAGAGAACACTTACACAATCCTAACTTGGAAAATAAACCGATAGATTCTGTTTTGTGTGGATTTAAGAACCACATAAACACATGTTTGGTGAACCCTCACGTCTGAAACTTGTTTTGGCCATCACCTTTGAACCTAATTTAAAATTCACTTGGGTTTTCAACTTAAATTATAGGAAAAGTAGTTGTGCAAAGCATACAGAACTGCCTTATTTTGGCACATGTATGCAACTTTGAATCAAGCCAAAAACGTAAGACAGCGTTCCAGCAAGTTGGCTGAAAGAGCCTGTTTTGAACTGTTGCATCAGAGGGGAGACCCTGGGTAATATTCCTTGCGACCCGAGAATCATGAAATGGGATAGAAAAAGGCCTCCCTCGCCATACATAACCTCAAGCTTTACAGCTCAGAGGCCACATTGTTTCCTTCAAATTCCTTCTGCATGTGCTCCTCTGTTTTTTGCAAATAGCACTAGGTCGAGCTCTCAAGGTCCCACTTCGCTGCGTTCCTTCTTCCAGAGAGAAAAGGGCAGTAATGTCCCAAGGCAAAAGCCCTGTTTTGATCATCTTTCAGGATGAGCAACAGGCACATTTTACAATTCAGCACTGCTTTTGACTGTGCACATTTGACAGTCCTCCAGAAAACTATTTCAATACTCATCTTTTTGAGTGCTTCTACTCGTGTCTGAGAAGACCTCAAAGTAAAGCCATAGAAGGTGGCTGAAGTGTGGATAACAAAACCACATTCCTGACTGAGCACACACACACACACACAAAGGAAAGAGGCCCCAAGTTTCATTTGGGCGGATAGATGCATTCAGAATATGTCCTGTGTAATGCACCCATCTCTGGGAGGGGGGCTTAGTCTACGCAGATGTAAAGACATCGCTGTAAAATTTTCCAAATGTGTCTCATATCTAAGTCTAACAGCCAGAATGAATCAAGTGTTGACGACTAACAGGGATACAGAGTAGGACTATCCAGAACCAAAAAACGTAGTTAGACAACACTTCAGTTCTCATGATGAGAGAGGGAGCATTTACACACCATCTAAACAGATGGAGAATAGAAACTATTTGCTGGCCACAGGAAAGGCCTGATGATTTCAGCACCATATTTCATCAGCTCACGTAGTCCAGATCATGAGGAAATTACTCATTGTATCAAAGCACACAAGTCCAACTGACAACATTACTGTAGGCTCCGGTTGCAGCCCACTGCTAATAATCACGGTTCTCTGCCCAATTAAACTCTGTTGGAAAAAGTTAACATAACCTTTGTCATAGTTTGTTGTTTAGTCATTCAGTGTAATTGACATCAATGACTGACTCAAAGCTTGAGCCAAGAACTAGGGCTATTCCTTTGCTAAAATACTCTAAACTGAGTTGTCCTTTTACTTAGGTGCATATTAAAATCAGCACCACAGTACCAGCCCAGGCAGTAACCATTATTAATAGACGAATAGCTGCCTATTTGAGCACAGATTGTGACCTGCCTAGAAAAACAAGCCAATAAACTGCAGGCCTGTTATGGTATTAGTCCAGGGACAATGTGTGAAATGTGACTCCATTTTGTTTTGGTCATTCAGACATCTGCTCAAATTCAAGTCTGTGTGCTTGGGTTATGACAGGTACTGCTCTGGGGCCCAACCTTTCACTAGAATAAACAGCACATCAAAGAGCTGAGTGCTCAGGTCCTAGTGATAGATGACGTGTTGGCTTGTCTTGGCTGCTTGTTTTCCGTCTCTTTTCTAATTGTTTTGGAGTGTGGGTTCGGTGGACAGACATGCTACGTTCCTCTGAGAGAGGAGAGCGTGCTGGATGGAGCTCCTCTCTGCTCAGAATGTCTCCTCTGTTTTCTCAGGGAGGTGGGGAGGAGAGAGCCTTCCTCCAGACTATGCTGTGGTCGTGCACTCTGCTCTGCTCTCCACTCCAACACAGCACATTTGGAGGGATGTTATGTAAAGGAAATGGAGAACATAGCCGAGCCATGAGTCATGCTGTTTACTGGTAAGAACTAGGACGAGCGGCAGGGAATCACACCCTCCCAAACTGACGTTTCCTGGAAAAAAGTACAGGAAACGGCTGGCATAACCGCCGGAACCTTTTTGCGGAAAGGGAGGAGAGGTAGATATCTGAGCGAAGCGACTTTCCAACTGGGGACATAGGGACCAAACTAAAGCCATTACATAGTATGGAAAGCCGTGTATATCAATGATGTCGCTCTTGCTGCTGGTGACTCTCAGATCCACCTCTATGCAGACGACACCATTTTGTATACATCTGGCCCTTCATTGGACACTGTGTTAACAAACCTCCAAACGAGCTTCAATGCCATACAACAATCCTTCAGTAGCCTTCAACTGCTCTTAAACACTAGTAAAACTAAATGCATGCTTTTCAATCGAACGCTGCTGGCACCCGCCCACCCGACTAGAATCACCACTCTCGACGGGTCTGACCTAGAGTATGTGGACAACTACAAATACCTAGGTGTCTGGTTAGACTGTAAACTCAACTTCCAGACTCGCATAAAGAATCTCCAATCCAAAGTTAAATCTAGAATCGGCTTCCTATTTCGCAACAAAGCCTCCTTCACTCATGCTGCCAAACATGCCCTCGTAAAACTGACTATCCTACCGATCCTTGACTTCGGCGATGTCATTTACAAAATAGCCTCCAACACTCTACTCAGCAAATTGGATGTAGTCTATCACAGTGCCATCCGTTTTGTCTCCAAAGCCCCATACACTACCCACCACTGTGACCTGTACGCTCTTGTTGGCTGGTCCTCACTACATGTTCGTCGTCAAACCCACTGGCTCCAGGCCATCTATAAATCACTGCTAGGCAAATCCCCGCCTTATCTTAGCTCATTGGTCACCATAGCAGCACCCACCCGTAGTCTGCGCTCCAGCAGGTATATCTCACTGGTCATTCCCAAAGCCAACACCTCCTTTGGCCGCCATTCCTTCCAGTTCTCTGCTGCCAATGACTGGAACGAATTGCAAAAATCTCTGAAGCTGGAGACTCTTATCTCCCTCAATAACTTTAAGCATCAGTTGTCAGAGCACCTTACCGATCACTGCACCTGTACACAGCCCATCTGAAATTAGCCCACCCAACTACCTCATCCCTATATTGTTATTTATTTTGCTCTTTTGCACCCCAGTATCTCTATTTGCACATAATCTCTTGCACATCTAGCATTCCAGTGTCAATACTATTGTAATTATTCTGCACTATAGCCTATTTATTGCCTTACCTCCATAACTTGCTACATTTGCACACACTGTATATATATTTTCTGTTGTATTTCTGACTTTATGTTTTTTACCCCATATGTAACTCTGTGTTGTTTTTATTGCACTACTTTGCTTTATCTTGGCCAGGTCGCAGTTGTAAATGAGAACCTGTTCTCAACTGGCTTACCTGGTTAAATAAAGGTGAAATAAAAAAATAAATGGAATTAATAGCAATGAAAAAAATTACTATTACATTTTCCAACTTCAAATACCAAAGGCGTTCAGGGCTTGTTAATGCAATAGACTTGAGATTACATCAGCAGGAGAAAAACAGAAAATTCAATCCTGGCTCTCCATTAAGTTGTTAATATTCTTATTCAGTCTGAGTACTCAAGTTCAGCCACCCAAGTTCTCAGATGTAAAATTGAGAAAGTTCAGGCCATTTCTCCTTGTTTGCTATATACCACCTAATACCATAATCACAAAAACAAAGCACTTTAATCCCTCCACACCCCAGACCACAGTGTGGTGAGATCATTGGTCTGAGATCCAGGAATTCATCCAGAGAAGCAGGAATGGGCTGGGTGCAGATCCTGGTGGTTGGTACACACGTGTGGAGAGATGCCAATGTACAGTGGGGAAAAAAAGTATTTAGTCAGCCACCAATTGTGCAAGTTCTCCCACTTAAAAAGATGAGAGAGGCCTGTAATTTTCATCATAGGTACATGTCAACTATGACAGACAAATTGAGGAAAAAAAATCCAGAAAATCCCATTGTAGGATTTTTAATGAATTTATTTGCAAATTATGGTGGAAAATAAGTATTTGGTCATCTACAAACAAGCAAGATTTCTGGCTCTCACAGACCTGTAACTTCTTCTTTAAGAGGCTCCTCTGTCCTCCACTCGTTACCTGTATTAATGGCACCTGTTTGAACTTATCAGTATAAAATACACCTGTCCACAACCTCAAACAGTCACACTCCAAACTTCACAATGGCCAAGACCAAAGAGCTGTCAAAGGACACCAAAAACAAAATTGTAGACCTGCACCAGGCTGGGAAGACTGAATCTGCAATAGGTAAGCAGCTTGGTTTGAAGAAATCAACTGTGGGAGCAATTATTAGGAAATGGAAGACATACAAGACCACTGATAATCTCCCTCGATCTGGGGCTCCACGCAAGATCTCACCCCATGGGGTCAAAATGATCACAAGAACGGTGAGCAAAAATCCCAGAACCACACGGGGGGACCTAGTGAATGACCTGCAGAGAGCTGGGACCAAAGTAACAAAGCCAACCATCAGTAACACACTACGCCGCCAGGGACTCAAATCCTGCAGTGCGAGACGTGTCCCCCCTGCTTAAGCCAGTACATGTCCAGGCCCGTCTGAAGTGCATTTGGATGATCCAGAAGAGGATTGGGAGAATGTCATATGGTCAGATGAAACCAAAATATAACTTTTTTGGTAAAAACTCAACTCGTCATGTTTGGAGGACAAAGAATGCTGAGTTGCATCCAAAGAACACCATACCTACTGTGAAGCATGGGGTTGGAAACATCATGCTTTGGGGCTGTTTTTCTGCAAAGGGACCAGGACGACTGATCCGTGTAAAGGAAAGAATGAATGGGGCCATGTATCGTGAGATTTTGAGTGAAACCCTCCTTCCATCAGCAAGGGCATTGAAGATGAAACGTGGCTGGGTCTTTCAGCATGACAATGATCCCAAACACACCGCCCGGGCAACGAAGGAGTGGCTTCGTAAGAAGCATTTCACGGTCCTGGAGTGGCCTAGCCAGTCTCCAGATCTCAACCCCATAGAAAATCTTTGGAGGGAGTTGAAAGTCTGTGTTGCCCAGCGACAGCCCCAAAACATCACTGCTCTAGAGGAGATCTGCATGGAGGAATGGGCCAAAATACCAGCAACAGTGTGTGAAAACCTTGTGAAGACTTACAGAAAACGTTTGACCTGTGTCATTGCCAACAAAGGGTATATAACAAAGTATTGAGAAACTTTTGTTATTGACCAAATACTTATTTTCCACCATCATATGCCAATAAATTCATTAAAAATCCTACAATGTGATTTTCTGGATTTTTTTTTCTCATTTTGTCTGTCATAGTTGACGTGTACCTATGATGAAAATTACAGGCCTCTCTCATCTTTTTAAGTGGGAGAACTTGCACAATTGGTGGCTGACTAAATACTTTTTTTCCCCACTGTATATCCCTCCCTGCTTCAGTGTAAACGTGTTAATGGGACTGTTAAACTGTACATGTAATACAGTACTGTCAATAGTTTGGTTGTCTGTCATGCCTGTGTAATTCTAATGACACGGTCTTTGTCTCTAGAAATAAAGTATCAGAACACATAGTAAGGAAATTAAGTTGAACGTTTCAGTTAAAAGGAAGTTTACACAAAAATATCTGACTTGGGTTTCCTTTTGAGTCATACCTTTTCACTAACCACAGTAATTTCACAACACACTGCAAAACCCACAAAGAGTACTGTGGGGTTTCTTCCACCCCCTGAACACTCAATGCTATGCAAACTGTGAGCATCATTAACCATTATGAGTATGTATACATCATATTGTCATGCTGAAATATTGGGTAGGGAAGTGAAAGAGCTGAAGATGATAGACCCTCGCTCTCCTCCTCCAGACATCACATTGGAAACCAAGCCACATGTTAACCTCATGACAGAGCATGGATATGATGCACTTGGTGTGGGGAGGTCACCACCACATATACCTCATCAACAGTGACTCAGTGCAGAGCCAGCCTCTTACAGTGTGGAAAGTTTTGGATGAGAAAGGACTCCTCTCATATTTTCCACATAAATCACAATGACAGTAATGATCAAATGTCCAAGAATTTGATCCCAGTCTGGAGACATGCAGTCAGCACCACAATATGAAATTGATTAGGATTTTTTTGTTGTTGTTGTTTATTCTATAAAGCTGAGCAACGGGACAGAGGCAGAGAAAAAAAGTCAGCGTAGCAACAAGCTTTTTTTGTGTGTGTGTGTCATCTAAAGATGATTGCTTTGACAGCAGGCCCGTAGATTCAATTTCATATTGACCTGTGACAGTGTCTGTGGCTTCCAAAAGAGATTCTGCGGAACCAGGGCGGACTATGGCACACTCTCTACTGTCAAACCAGGGTATAGGATAAAGAGCAAAATCACTGATACAGCACTAACAATTTGTCTTTGGGAATGTCTACAGTAGTATTCAATAGGACACAGCACCACACTGATACATTGCCTTCAGAAAGTATTCATACCCCTTGACTTATTCCACATTTTGTCGTCTTACAGCCTGATTGCCAAAGTGAAAACATGTTTTTAGAAAAGTTTGCAAATTAATTGAAAATGAAATACAGAAATATCTCATACATAAGTATTCACACCCCTGAGTCAATACTTTGTAAAAGCACCTTTGGCAGCGATTCCAGCTGTGAGTCTTTCTGGGTAAGTCTCTAACGCCTTGTCACACTTCAGGTTTTAATGCTCAAATCAGTTTTGTTTTTAACAGCAAGAATCAAGTGACCAAATCGGATGTGTGTGTTCAGACAGCAGTCATTTGCTGACATGGCTACACTAGTTGTCATAGTACCGACGGGTGTGTGCACATTGGTGTAGGCTGATTGGTGGTGGTGCTTCCTATCACTCTGAAATTATGTAGTAAGCTAAGGTGACAAAAATGCCTGCCATGGATGTTTCCCAGTTGCTTGAATGTTAAAAGTGTAAGAACACTTTTAAAGCCTCAAAGGATAGGATGACCCAACGTTCAAAACAAGTCATTTTTGGCTAGCCAAGGCAGTCAACTAGCTAGGTAGCCGTTTAGCTTTCTAGTATATTCACTAATTTGTTTGTAAACAATTAACAAGCTAATTAGCTACCACATGTTCTTGTCAAACTGTCAATAGAGTAGCTAGCAAGCAACAAGATATGACTGTTCAGACAAGTCACAACGCCAGGAATCAGATTTGCATCAGACTTCAAACTACCTACGAAAGTGGTTTGAAATGTGGCTTGAAATATCAGATTCCATGTGCTTTTTGGCTGTTCAGCCTGCCTGAAAAATAACAGATTTGAATCGGATATGCATATAAATAGGATTTGAGTCACTTCAAACTGCCAATGTGAACACGGCTTAAGAGTTTCACACCCGGATTGTGCAAAATTTTCCCATTATTCTATTCAAAATGCTTCAAGCTCTGGCAAATTGCTAGACAACCATTTCCAGGTCAAGTAGATTTAAGTCAAAACTAACTCGGCCACTCAGGAACATTCACTGTCTTCTTGGTAAGCAACTCCAGTGTAGATTTGGCCCTGTGTTTTAGCGGAGTTAGGAAGGACGCCTGTGTCTTTGTAGTGACTGGGTGTATTGATAAATCATCAAAAGTGTAATTAATAACTTGCTCAAAGGGATATTCAATGTCTACTTTCTTTATTTTTAACCATCTACAAATGGGTGCCATACAAATTTGAAAACCTCCCTGGTCTTGTATGTGTGAGGTACAGCGATTAGGTAGTCATTCTAAAATCATGTTAAACACTATAGAGTACCACAGTATGAGTCATAATACACATTAAAACCTAGCGGTCAAACAGGGAAATGGTTCCAATAATTTTTCCACCCATAATTTTTCCCGTAGGGGATTTTAGAAACACTTAAAATAAAGGTCTGTGTTTCGTTAAGGCTTATCGTGGCGTGCCATTTTTGATAACCATGTAAATCTCTCTCGGACAAGGTGACCTATCAATATACAGTCGTGGTCCAACATTTTGAGAATGACACAAGTATTGGTCTTCACAAAGTTCACTGCTTCAGTGTTATGAGATAGTTATGTCAGATGTTACTATGGTATACTGAAGTATAATTACAAGCATTCCATAAGTGTCAAAGGCTTTTATTGACAATGACATTAAGCAAAGAGTCAATATTTGCAGTGTTGACCCTTCTTTTTCAAGACCTCTGCAATCCGCCCTGGCATGCTGTCAATTAACTTCTGGCCCACATCCTGACTGATGGCAGCCCATTCTTGAATTATCAATGCTTGGAGTTTGTCAGAATTTGTGGGGTTTTGTTTGTCCACCCGCCTCGAGGATCGACCACAAGTTCTCAATGGGAATAAGGTCTGGGGAGTTTCTTGGCCATGGACCCAAAATTTCGATGTTTTGTTCTCCGAGCCGCTTAGTTATCACTTTTGCCTTATGGCAAGGTGCTCCTTCATGCTGGAAAAGGCATTGTTCGTCACCAAACTGTTCTTGGATGGTTGGGAGAAGTTGCTCTCGGAGGATGTGTTGGTACCATTATTTATTCATGGCTGTGTTCTTAGGCAAAATTGTGAGTGAGCCCACTCCCTTGGCTGAGAAGCAACCCCCACACATGAATGGTCTCAGGATGCTTTACTGTTGGCATGACACAGGACTGATGGTAGCGCTCACCTTGTCTTCTCCGGACAAGGTGTTTTCCGGATGCCACAAACAATCAGAAAGGGGATTCATCAGAGAAAATGACTTTACCCCGGTCCTCAGCAGTCCAATCCCTGTACCTTTTGCAGAATATCAGTCTGTCCCTGATGTTTTTCCTGGAGAGAAATGGCTTCTTTGCTGCCCTTCTTGACACCAGGCCATCCTCCAAAAGTCTTCGCCTCACTGTGCGTGCAGATGCACTCACACCTGCCTGCTGCCATTCCTGAGCAAGCTCTGTACTGGTGGTGCCCCGATTCCGCAGCTGAAACAACTTTAGGAGACGGTTTGGTTTATTTAGGTGCAATCTTACTAGCAGCAATATCCTTGCCTGTGAAGCCCTTTTTGTGCAAAAATCAGTTAATTCCAGGTTGTAAGGCAACAAAATAGGAAAAATGCCAAGGGGGGTGAATACTTTCGCAAGCCACTGTATTTGTCCCTCAAAAATGAAATGCTAATTAGCTGCTAATGTGGCTATCATACAGAACTACAAATGCCATGCTCTGGATGAGACTGCCAAATTGAGACAAAGGAAATAATCTCTGCCAAAATGTCATTAAATTGACAATTTTTTGAACTGTCTTGGGCAAATTAAAAATGTACACAATACCTGTTAGCAAAGGTGTCAGCAAAAGATGACTTACAGGAGAGTGCAGGGATTTGTAGTCTTGCATTATGTCTACTTTTTTGCTAATTCGCATTTTCGAATCTGAGAGTAAATGGAACCGAATTTACAGTTGAAGTCGGAAGTTAACATACACTTTGGTTGGAGTCATTAAAACTCGTTTTTCAACCACTCCACACATTTCTTGTTAACAAACTATAGTTTTGGCAAGTCAGTTAGGACATCTACTATTGTTTACAGACAGATTATTTCAATTATAATTCACTGTATCACAATTCCAGTGGGTCACAAGTGTACATACACTAAGTTGACTGTGCCTTTAAACAGCTTGGAAAATTCCAGAAAATGATGTCATGCTTTAGAAGCTTCTGATGGGCTAATTGACATCATTTCATCACTGTCAAACACACCCTAAAACACTTTAGTGAGCAGGCCTTCCTAATTGACCTGGCCCAGGTATCCTGGAGGGATATCGATCTCATTCCGTCAGTAGTGGATGTCTGGTTGTTCTTTAAAAGTGCTTTCCTCTCAATCTTAAATAAGCATGCCCCATTCAGAAAATTCAGAACTAAGAACAGATATAGCCCCTGGTTCTCCTCAGACTTGACCAGCCAAAAACATCCTGTAGCGTACTGCATTGGCATCGAATAGCCCCAGCGATATGCAACTTTTCAGGGAAGTTAGGAACCAATATACACAAGCAGTTAGGAAAGCAAAGGCTAGCTTTTTCAAACAGAAATGTGCATCCTGTAGCACTAACTCCAAAAGGTTTTGGGACACTAAAGTCCATGGAGAATAAGAGCACCTCCTCCCAGCTGCCCACTGCACTGAGGCTAGGAAACACTATCACCACCGATAAATCTACAATAATCGAGAATTTCAACAAGCATTTTGCTACAGCTGGCCATGCTTTACACCTGGCTACCACTACCCCGGCCACCAGCTCTGCACCCTCCACTGCAACTTGACCATGCCCCCCTTCACACAAATCCAGACAGCTGATGTTCTGAAAGAGCTGCAAAATCTGGACCCCTACAAATCATCTGGGCTAGACAATCTGAACCCTTTCTTTCTAAAAATAGCCGCCGAAATTGTCGCAACCCCTATTACTAGCCTGTTCAACCTCTCTTTCGTAACGTCTGAGATCCCCAGAGATTGGAAAGCTGCCGCGGTCATCCCCCTCTTCAAAAGGGGGTGACACTCTAGATCCAAACTGTTACAGACCTATATCCATCCTGCCCTGCCTTTCGAAAGTTTTTGAAAGCGAAGTTAAACAGATCACCGACTATTTCAAATCCCACCGTACCTTCTCCGCTATGCAATCCGGTTTCCGAGCTGGTCATGGGTGCACCTCAGCCACGCTCAAGGTCCTAAACGATATTATAACCGCAATTGATAATAGACAGTACTGTGCAGCCGTCTTCATCGACCTGGCCAAGGCTTTGTCAACCACCGCATTCTTATAGGCAGATTTAATAGCCTTGGTTTCTCAAATGACTGCCTCGCCTGGTTCACAAACTACTTCTCAGATAGAGTTCAATGTGTCAAATCGGAGGGCCTGTTGTCTGGACCTATGGCAGTCTCTATGGGGGTGCCATAGGGTTCAATTCTTGGGCAGACTCTTTTCTCCATGTATATCAATGATGTTGCTCTTGCTGCTGGTGACTCAGATCCACCTCTACGCAGACGACACCATTTTGTATACATCTGGCCCTTCATTGGACACCGTGTACAAACCTCCAAATGAGCTTCAATGCCATACAACTCCTTCCGTAGCCTCCTACTGCTCTTAAACACTAGTAAAACTAAATGCATGCTCGTCAATCGAAAACTGCTGGCACCCGCCCACCCGACTAGAATCACTACTCTCGACGGGTCTGACCTAGAGTATGTGGACAACTACAAATACCTAGGTGTCTGGTTAGACTGTAAACTCTCCTTCCAGACTCACATTAAGCATCTCCAATCCAAAGTTAAATCTAGAATTGGCTTCATATTTCGCAACAAAGCCTCCTTCACTCATGCTGCCAAACATGCCCTCGTAAAACTGACTATCCTACCGATCCTTGACTTCGGCGATGTCATTTACAAAATAGCCTCCAACACTCTACTCAGCAAATTGGATGTAGTCTATCACAGTGCCATCCGTTTTGTCACCAAAGCCCCATATACTACCCACCACTGTGACCTGTACGCTCGTTGGCTGGTCCTCACTACATATTCGTCGCCAAACCCGCTGGCTCCAGGCCATCTATAAATCACTGCTAGGCAAATCTCCACCTTATCTTAGCTCATTGGTCACCATAGTAACACCCACCTGTAGTATGTGCTCCAGCAGGTATATCTCACTGGTCATCCCCAACGCCAACACCTCCTTTGGCCGCCATTCCTTCCAGTTCTCTGCTGCCAATGACTGGAACGAACTGCAAAAATCTCCCTCACTAACTTTAAGCATCAGTTGTCAGAGCACCTTACCGATCACTGCACCTGTACACAGCCCTTCTGAAATTGTTATTTATTTTGCTCATTTGCACCCAAGTATCTCTATTTGCACATCATCTCTTGCAAGCAACCCCCTTTTTCCTCCAAACATAACAATGGTCATTATGGCCAAACAGTTCTATTTTTGTTTCATCAGACCAGAGGACATTTCTCCAAAAAGTACGATCTTTGTCCTCATGTGCAGTTGCAAACCGTAGTCTGGCTTTTTTATGACGGTTTTGGAGCAGTGTCAAATACCAATTGTAATTATTTTGCACTATGGCCTATTTATTGCCTTACCTCCATAACTTGCTACATTTGCACTGTATATACACTGCTCAAAAAAATAAAGGGAACACTTAAACAACACAATGTAACTCCAAGTCAATCACACTTCTGTGAAATCAAACTGTCCACTTAGGAAGCAACACTGATTGACAATAAATTTCACATGCTGTTGTGCAAATGGAATACAGGTGGAAATTATAGGCAATTAGCAAGACACCCCCAATAAAGGACTGGTTTTACAGGTGGTGACCACAGACCACTTCTCAGTTCCTATGCTTCCTGGCTGATGTTTTGGTCACTTTTGAAAGCTGCCGGTGCTTTCACTCTAGTGGTAGCATGAGACGGAGTCTACAACCCACACAAGTGGCTCAGGTAGTGCAGCTCATCCAGGATGGCACATCAATGCGAGCTGTGGCAAGAAGGTTTGCTGTGTCTGTCAGCGTAGTGTCCAGAGCATGGAGGCGCTACCAGGAGACAGGCCAGTACATCAGGAGACGTGGAGGAGGCCGTAGGAGGGCAACAACCCAGCAGCAGGACTGCTACCTCTGCCTTTGTGCAAGGAGGAGCACTGCCAGAGCCCTGCAAAATGACCTCCAGCAGGCCACAAATGTGCATGCTCAAACGGTCAGAAACAGACTCCATGAGGGTGGTATGAGGGCCCGACGTACATAGGTGGGGGTTGTGCTTAAAGCCCAACACCATGCAGGATGTTTGGCATTTGCCAGAGAACACCAAGATTGGCAAATTCGCCACTGGCGCCCTGTGCTCTTCACGGATGAAAGCAGGTTCACACTGAGCACGTGACAGTCTGGAGACGCCATGGAGAACGTTCTGCTGCCTGCAACATCCTCCAGCATGACCGGTTTGGCGGTGGGTCAGTCATGGTGTGGGGTGGCATTTCTTTGGGGGGCCGCACAGCCCTCCATGTGCTCGCCAGAATTAGCCTGACTGCCATTAGGTACCGAGATGAGATCCTCAGACCCCTTGTGAGACCATATGCTGGTGCGGTTGGCCCTGGGTTCCTCCTAATGCAAGACAATGCTAGACTTCATGTGGCTGGAGTGTGTCAGCAGTTCCTGCAAGAGGAAGGCATTGATGCTATGGACTGGCCCGCCCGTTCCCCAGACCTGAATCCAATTGAGCACATCTGGGACATCATGTCTCGCTCCATCCACCAACGCCACGTTGCACCACAGACTGTCCAGGAGTTGGCGGATGCTTTAGTCCAGGTCTGGGAGGAGATCCCTCAGGACACCATCCGCCACCTCATCAGGAGCATGCCCAGGCGTTGTAGGGAGGTCATACAGGCACGTGGAGGCCACACACACACTACTGAGCCTCATTTTGACTTGTTTTAAGGACATTACATCAAAGTTGGATCAGCCTGTAGTGTGGTTTTCCACTTTAATTTTGAGGGTGACTCCAAATCCAGACCTCCATGGGTTGATAAATTTGATTTCCATTGATAATGTGTGATTTTGTTGTCAGCACATTCAACTATGTAAAGAAAAAAGTATTTAATAAGATTATTTCATTCATTCAGATCTAGGATGTGTTATTTTAGTGTTCCCTTTATTTTTTTAGAGCAGCATATATAATTTTTTTTTTCTGTGGTATTTTTGACTTTGTTTTGTTTTACCCCATATGTAACTCTGTTGTTGTTTTTAATCGCACTGCTTTGCTTTATCTTGGCCAGGTCGCAGTTGTAAATGAGAACTTGTTCTCAACTGGCTTACCTGGTTAAATAAAGGTGGGAGAAAAAAAAAAAATTCTGTCAATTGGAGGTGCACCTGTGGATGTATTTCAAGGTCTACCTTCAAACTCAGTGCCTCTTTGCTTGACATCATGGGAAAATCTAAATAAATCAGCCAAGACCTCAGAAAAATGTTTTGTAGACCTCCACAAGTCTGGTTCATCCTTGGGAGCAATTTCCAAACGCCTGAAGGTACCACGTTCATCTGTACAGACAAAAGTACCCAAGTATAAACACCATGGGTCCACGCAGCCGTCCTAATGCTCAGGAAGGAGACGCGTTCTGTCACCTAGAGATAAACGTACTTTGGTGCAAAAAGTGCAAATCAATCCCAGAACAACAGCAAAGGACCTTGTGAAGATGCTGGAGGAAACAAACAAAAATATATATCCACAGTAAAACAAGTCCTATATCAACATAACCTGAAAGGCCGCTCAGCAAGGAAGATGCCACTGCTCCAAAACCATCATAAAAAAGCCAGACTACGGTTTGCAACTGCACATGAGGACAAAGATCGTACTTTTTGGAGAAATGTCTGATGAAACAAAAATAGAACTGTTTGGCCATAATGACCATCGTTATGTTTGTAGGAAAAAGGGGGTTGCTTGCAAGCCGAAGAACACCATCCCAACCGTGAAGCACGGGGGTGGCAGCATCATGCTGTGGGGGTGCTTTGCTGCAGGAGGGACTGGTGCACTTCACAAAATAGATGGCATCATGAGGAAGGAAAATTATGTGGATATATTGAAGCAACATCTCAAGACATCAGTCAGGAAGTTAAAGCTTGGTCGCAAATGGGTCTTCCAAATGGACAATGATCCCAAGCATACTTCCAAAGTTGTGGCAAAATGGCTTGAGGACAAAAGTCAAGGTATTGGAGTGGCCATCACAAAGCCCTGACCTCAATCCTATAGAACATGTGTGGGCAGAACTGAAAAAGCGTGTGCGAGCAAGGAGGCTTACAAACCTGATTGTTATACCAGCTCTGTTAGGAGGAATGGGCCAAAATTCACCCAACTTATTGTGGGAAGCTTGTGGAAGGCTACCGGAAACGTTTGACCCAAGTTAAACAATTTAAAGGCAACGCTACGAAATACTAATTGAGTGTATGTAAACTTCTGACCCACTGGGAATGTGATGAAAGAAATAAAAGCTGAAATAAATCATTTTCTCTACTATTATTCAGACATTTCACATTCTTAAAATAAAGTGGTGATCCTAACTGACATAAAACAGGGAATTTTTACTAGGATTAAATGTCAGGAATTGTGAAGAACTGATTTTAAATATATTTGGCTAAGGTGTATGTAAACTTCTGACTTCAACTGTATTGATCACCTTGTCAGAGAGAGATTTAAATGGTTATCAAAACGTCACGCCAGGGTAAACCTTCACAAAACAAAGCCTTTATTTTTACTAGAATGGCGCTGGAGGAGATGGCTGCCATTTTACGGGCTCCTAACCAATTGTGCTATTATGTGTGTTTTTTTGCATTTTTGTAACCTAATTTGTAAATAATGTTTCTGCCACCGTCTCTTATGACCGAAAAGAGCTTCTGGATATCAGGACAGCGATTACTCAACTCGTACTGGACAAAGATTTTTTTCTTTAAAGAGTCGGACGCGAAGGATTTTCCCGACAAGGCCCAAATCCCTGTCATTCGCATGAGAAACAGACAGATATCGGGGACGTAGGTCGGGGTGCCAACGGCGAGTGGGTAATCTGCCTCTACCATCAGTCCTATTAGCCAACGTACAATCATTGGATAACAAAATAGACAAACTACGATCACGGACATCCTATCAACGGGACATTAAAAACTGTAATATCTTATGTTTCACTGAGTCGTGGCTGAACAACGACATGGATAACATACAGCTGGAGGGATATACGCTGCATTGGCAAGATAGAACAGCTGCCTCCGGCAAGACAACGGGTGGCGGTCTGTGTATATTTGTAAACAGCTGATGCACGAAATCTAATACTAAGGAAGTCTCGAGGTTTTGCTCGCCTGAGGTAGAGTATCTCATGATAAGCTGTAGACAAAACGATTTACCAAGAGACTTTATCTATATTTTTCATAGCTGTCTATTTACCACCACAAACCGATGCTGGCACTGACCGCACCTAATGAGCTGTATAAGGCCATAAGCAAACAGGAAAATGCTTATCCAGAGGCGGAGCCACTACTGGCCGGGGACTTTAATGCAGGGAAACTTAAATCTGTGTTACCCAATTTCTACCAGCATGTTAAATGTGCAACCAGAGGAAAAAAAAAAAAAAAAAAAAAAAAAACTCGAGACCACCTTAACTCCACACAAAGATGCGTACAAAGCTCTCCCTCGCCCTCCATTTGGCAAATCTGACCATAAGTATATCCTCCTAATTCCTGCTTACAAGCAAAACCTAAAGCAGGAAGCACCAGTGACTCGGTCAATAAAGAAGTGGTCAGATGACGCAGATGCTAAGCTACAGGACTGTTTTGCTAGCACAGACTGGAATATGTTCCGGGATTCTTCCGATGGCATTGAGGAGTACACCACATCAGTCACTGGCTTCATCAATAAGTGCATTGATGACGTTGTCCCCACAGTGACCGTACGTACATACCCCAACCAGAAGCCATGGATTACAGGCAACATCCGCACTGAACTAAAGGGTAGAGCTGCCGCTTTCAAGGAGCGGGACTCTAACCAGGACTCATAAGAAATCCAGCTATGCCCTCCGACGAACCATCAAACAGGCATTGCGTCAATACAGGACTAAGAATGAATTGTACTACACAGGCTACGACGGATGTGGCAGGGTTCGCAAACTATTACATACTACAAAGGGAAGCACAGCCGCAAGCTGCCCAGTGACACGAGCCTACCAGACGAGCTAAATTACTTCTATGCTCGCTCCGAGGCAAGTAACATTGAAGCATGCATGAGAGGATCAGCTTTTCCTGACGACTGTGTGATCACGCTCTCCGTAGCCGATGTGAGTAAGACCTTCAAACAGGTCAACATTTAACATGTTCCTGACTGTCTGTAATACCAACATGTTTCAAGCAGACTACCATAGTCCCTGTGCCCAAGAACACTAAGGTAACCTGCCTAAATGACTACCGACCCGTAGCACTCACATCTGTAGCCATGAAGTGCTTTGAAAGGCTGGCCATTATCCCAGAAACCCTAGACTCACTCCAATTTGCATACCGCCCCAACAGATGATGCAATCTCTATTACACTCCACATTGCCCTTTCCCACCTGGACAAAAGGAACAACTACGTGAGAATGCTATTCATTGACTACAGCTCAGTGTTCAACACCATAGTGCCCTCAAAGCTCATCACTAAGCAAAAGACCCTGGGACTACACACCTCCTTCTGCAACTGGATCCTGTACTTCCTGACGGGCTGCCCCCAGGTGGTAAGGGTAGGTAACAACACATCTGCCACGCTGATCCTCAACAAGGGGGCCCCTCAGGGGTGCATGCTCTGTCCCCTCCTGTACTCCCTGTTCACCCATGACTGCATGGCCAGGCACGACTCCAACACCTTCATTAAGTTTGCCGACGACACAACAGTGGTTGGCCTGATCACCGACAATGATGAGACAGCCTATAGGGAGGTCGCCAGAAACCTGGCCGTGTGGTGACAAGATAACAACCTCTCCCTCAACGTGATCAAGACAAAGGAGATGATTCTGGACTACAGGAAAAAGAGGACCGAGCATGACCCCATTCGCGTCGACGGGGCTGTAGTGGAGCAGGTTGAGAGCTTCAAGTTCCTTGGTGTCCACATCACCAACAAACTATCATGGTCCAAACACACCAAGACAGTCGTGAAGAGGGCATGATAAAGCCTATTCCCCCTCAAAAGACTGAAAAGATTTGGCATGGGTCCTCAGATCCTCAAAAAGTTATACAGTTGCACCATAGAGAGCATCCTGACTGGTGGCATCACTGCCTGGTATGGCAACTGCTCGGCCTCCGACCGCAAGGCATTACAGAGGGTAGTGCGTACGGCCCAGTACATCTCTGGGGCCAAGCTTCCTGCCACCAGGACCTCTATACCAGCCGGTGTCAGAGGAAGGCCTTACAAACTGTCAAAGACTCCAGCCACCCTAGTCATAGACTGTTCTCTCTGCTACTACGCGTCAAGCGGTACCGGAACGCCAAGTCTAGGTCCAAAAGGCTTCTTAACAGCTTCTACCCCCAAGCAATAAGACTCCTGAACAGCTAATCAAATTGCTACCCGGACTATTTGCATTGTTCCCCCCCCACCCCACACACTGCTACTACTGTTTATTATCTATGCATAGTCACTTTAACTCTACCTACACTACCGTTCAAAAGTTTGGGGACACTTAGAAAGGTCCTTGTTTTCGAAAGAAAAGCAATCTTTTTTTGTCCATTAAAATAACATAAAATTGATCAGAAACACAGTGTAGACATTGTTAATGTTGTAAATGGCTATTGTAGCTGGAAACGGCTGATTTTTTATGGAATATCTACAGTTGAAGTCGGAAGTTTACATACACCTTAACCAAATACATTTAAACTCAGTTTTTCACAATTCCTGACATTTAATCCTAGTAAACATTCCGTCTTAGGTCAGTTAGGATGACCACTTTATTTTAAGAATGTGAAATGTCAGAATAATAGTAGAGAGAATGATTTATTTCAGCTTTTATTTCTTTCATCACATTCCCAGTGGGTCAGAAGTTTACATTCACTCAATTAGTATTTGGTAGCAGTGTCTTTAAATTGTTTAACTTGGGTCAAACGTTTTGGGTAGCCTTCCACAAGCTTCCCACAATAAGTTGGGTGAATTTAGGCCCATTCCTCCTGACAGAACTGGTGTAACTGAGTCGTGTTTGTAGGCGTCCTTGCTCGCACACGCTTTTTCAGTTCTGCCCACACATTTTCTATAGGATTGAGGTCAGGGCTTTGATGGCCACTCCAATACCTTGACTTTTGTCCTCAAGCCATTTTGCCACAACTTCGGAAGTATGCTTGGGGTTATTGTCCATTTGGAAGACCCATTTGCGACCAAGCTTTAACTTCCTGACTGATGTCTTGAGATGTTGCTTCATTATATCCACATAATTTTCCTTCCTCATGATGCCATCTATTTTGTGAAGTGCACCAGTCCCTCCTGCAGTAAAGCACCCCCACAGCACGATGCTGCCACCCCCGTGCTTCACGGTTGGGATGGTGTTCTTCGGCTTGCAAGCAACCCCCTTTTTCCTACAAACATAACGATGGTCATTATGGCCAAACAGTTCTATTTTTGTTTCATCAGACATTTCTCCAAAAAGTACGATCTTTGTCCCCATGTGCATTTGCAAACCGTAGTCTGGCTTTTTTATGGCGGTTTTGGAGCAGTGGCTTCTTCCTTGCTGAGCGGCCTTTCAGGTTATGTTGATATAGGACTCGTTTTACTGTGGATATAGATACTTTTGTACCTGTTTCCTCCAGCATCTTCACAAGGTCCTTTGCTGTCGTTCTGTGATTGTTTTGCATTTTTCGGACCAAAGTACGTTCATCTCTAGGAGACAGAACGCGTCTCCTTCCTGAGCGGTATGACGGCTGCGTGGTCCCATGGTGTTTATACTTGCGTACTATTGTTTGTACAGATGAACGTGGTACCTTCAGTCATTTGGAAATTGCTCCCAAGGATGAACCAGACTTGTGGAGGTCTACAAAACATTTTTCTGAGGTCTTCGCTGATTTATTTTGATTTTCCCATGATGTCAAGCAAAGAGGCACTGAGTTTGAAGTTAGGCCTTGAAATACATCCACAGGTGCACCTCCAATTGACTGACATTTTTTTCCCCCACCTTTATTTAACCAGGTAAGCCAGTTGAGAGGTCTGGCTGATGTCAAGCAAAGCAGCACAGAGTTTGAAGGTACACCTCCAATTGACTCAAATGATGTCAATTAGCCTATCAGAAGCTTCTAAAGCCATGACATCATTTTCTGGAATTTTCCAAGCTGTTTAAATGCACAGTCAACTTAGTGTATGTAAACTTCTGACCCACTGGAATTGTGATAGTGAATTATAAGTGAAATAATCTGTCTGTAAACAATTGTTGGAAAAATTACATGTATCATGCACAAAGTATGTAGATATTCTATAAAAAAAATCAGCTGTTTCCAGCTACAATAGCCATTTACAACATTAACAATGTCTACACTGTATTTCTGATCAATTTTATGTTCTTTTAAAAATGGACAAAAAAGGTGCCTTTCTTTCGAAAACAAGGACATTTCTAAGTGACCCCAAACGTTTGAACGTAGTGTACATGTACATTTTACCTCAACTAACATGTGCCCCCGCACATTGACTCTGTACCGGTACCTCCTGTATATAGCCTCGCTACTGTTATTTTACTGCTGCTCTTCAATTATTTTTTATTTGTATTTTTTAGTTTATCCATTTTTTACTTAACACTTACTTTTCTTAAAACTGCATTGTTGGTTAAGGGCTTGTAAGCATTTCACTGTAAGGTCTACACTTGTTGTATTCGGCGCATGTGACAAATAAAATGTGATTTGATTTATTTTAAGTGTTTCTAATATCCCCTATGGGAAAAATGAATGGTGGAAAAACGATTGAAACCATTTCCATGTTTGGCCGCTAGGTTTTATGACACGTCCACTGTGGGGCTCTATTATTGCACAGTCAATGCAACTTATGCAAATTTTTACTCCTGAACTTACACTACATGGCCAAAAGTATGTGGAAACCCTTTCAAAATAGTGGATTCTGCAATTTCAGCCACACCCGTTTCTGACAGGTGTATAAAATCGAGCAAACAGCCATGCAATCTCCATAAACAAACATTGGCAGTAGAATGGCCCGTACTGAAAAGCTCAGTGACTTTCAATGTGGCACCGTCATAGGATCCCACCTTTCCAACAAGTCAGTTCGTAAAATTTCTGCCCTGCTAGAGCTGCCCCGGTCAACTGTAAGCGCTGTTATTGTGAAGTGGAAACGTCAAGGGGAAGGCCCTCTCCTGTTTCAGCATGACAATGCCCCATTGCACAGAGCGAGGTCCATACAGAAATGGTTTGTCGAGATCGGTGTAGAAGAACTTGACTGGCCTGCAGAGCACTGACCTCAACCCCATCGAACACCTTTGGGATGAATTGGAACGCTGACTGCGAGCCAGGCCTAATCGCCCAACATCAGTGCCCGACCTCACTAATACCTGTGGCTGAATGGAAGCAAGCCTTCCCAGAAGAGTGGAGACTGTTATAGCAGCAAAGGGGGACCAACTCCATACTAATGCCCATGATTTTGGAATGAGATGTTCGACGAGCAGATGTCCACATACTTTTGGCCTGCCATAACAAAGGGGTTGAATACTTATTGACTGAAGACGTTTCAGCTTTTCATTTTTTATAATTTGTAAAAAATAAAAAATTCCACTTTGACATTATGTGTAGTAGGCCAGTGGCATCTCAATTTGTATTTTATTTTATTCAGGCTCTAACAACAAGATGTGGAAAAAGTCAAGGGTGTGAATACTTTCTGAAGGCACTGTACAGTACAAATTCTATATAAACTGAATATAAGCCTAACTTCTATTGTATATACTACATGTAAGGAAAAGAAACTGACATACTTGCTGAAAATTACAGTAGCCCACACACTTAAGGGACTTGATATAGGAAAACAAGCAAATCGTAGAATTTTTCATGTCTGAAACAGAGGCAACGTTTCATAACTTGGCTCAATCTTCATAGTTTTTGTCCCCTTTACTATCCTCCTGGTGGTCTATCCCAACACCGTGCCCTTTGTCCCAGATTTCTAAAATCCAGACCACGTGTTGTTTCCTTACATCGTAAATATAAAAGTAGGCTACGGTACGCTATGTGGACAACGATATGGATACAGTAAATAATTGAAGTTCAGAAAATATTAAATTTAGTTATTATAAGAGGCAGAAGTCAAAAAAAATATTATCCTTCAAAATATTACGATGGGTAAATGGAATAAAAAATAAATAAAAACAATTCAGAAAAACACGATTTGTTAAAATTGTTGCATTTTAACAACTTCAAGAGTGAAAAAATTGCATTCCTGGCGTTACGCTACTCCAACACGTGTCCATATTGCAGAAAGATAATTGTAAATAACCATAAAAGTTTGTAAGCAGTTTCAAATTGTTAAGATAGGCCTAAATAGAAATGTACCAAGTATGTTGATAACATGTAAATTAAAATGTTTTGTTAAGCCTGATCTTACTTGTTGATACATGCGTAAAATCTAATCTGTCACCGTGATAGCATCAGCAATTTTAGAGAGGAATGTCAAAACATCGCCAAGAAAAGGGCTCGTACGCTCACCTTATGAACGCGGAATATTCTCCGTCCGGAATGCGTAAAGCTTGTGAAGTTGCCGTCCTATACGGGTTGAAGTTACTTGTCGCAATTCGGTAAGGCGTCCAGCAGTCGAACCGAATTGTATCCTCTTACTAAATTAACTACAAAACAACAACAATGTATCAACATTCCACTCAGTGCTTCCGCAAGCATTTACGTCACCAATTCCTCGTGACCCGCCCCCTCCATTCATGAAAATAACTTTCTGCTGACGTGAGCGAGGCGGGAAACTATGGGAAGCTAGAAATAGACGGTAGACGCAGCTGGCGAATACTTTTGGGAAAATTAGCGAGATAATGTGTAGATTAAATCATTAACTAATGATGGTTATCCAACTATAAATAGTCTGTTAATACTTCAAACAATGTCAGCACGTTTTAGCTTTTTAAAGGCCGATTCAATAATTCCATGCGCAACTGATTGCACAATGTTCGTTCTTCTAATGACAAAATAAATAACTATTAGAGAATCCCCATCCCGTTACATCATTCTACATTACAAGATTATAATTGAGGTCATCTGACCTTTTAATGTCTATGCAGCTGACCCAAAAGTTACTGCCTCACTGGTTAATAGAAGGAACAGCGCCACCTGTCCTTACAATGGTCCTTCCAACATTTCTTTTGAGTTTTGGATTTATTATAGGCTACATCATGTTTAAAGGCTCTGAGCCCAACTATAAGCTTACTTATCCCACCTTCTCACTAACCGCTTACATTACTGGCCACAAGACCATACTCATGCAAGACAACATATAGCAGGGTTCTTCAATTCTGGTCCTGGAGGGCCGAAACACTTCTGTTTTTTATTTCTACCTGGTAGTTAATTGCACTCACCTGGTGTCCCAGGTCTGAATTAGCCCCTGATTAGAAGGAGAGGATGAAAAACAGAGGTGTTTCCGCCCTCCAGGACCGGAATTGAAGAACCCTGACATATAGTCTGAGAAGTCTGACTGACATTCTCTTAGGGGAAATACTTCAGAAAAAAAAACATGACAATATTCTGCCAAAAATAATTTACTATTTTTAATACTGCATGTTTAAAATGTGTAAGTACTTGATACACATTTGCAGCCTAACTCAGGGGCTCACCTCATTGAACATCCTCAAACTGACCACAGAATTGACAAGCAGTGCTGAGTAGCTTTAAGGCTAAGGACTAATTGGCTTCAACAGTATTCACCTGCTTCAGGTTGCCACATCAATTTAGATGCACCAATAGAAGCATTGAAACAATGAACACGCATTGGCTGCATTTGCACAGGCATTCCAGTTCTGCTCTTTTGCCCAATTATTGGCAAAGGATCTGATCTGATTGTTCAAAATACCAGTTAGTGGCAAAAGATCAGAATTGGGCTGCCTGTTTAAACGCAACCATAGACTGCGCTGCAGGGGTTTGAGAATGGAAAAGGTAAAATCTATATGGAAGGGTTGTAAATTATTGAATGATATTCATATAATAATCAACTTGCTCCTTACAGTATGCATTAATACATTGGTTCAAATCAGGATGTCTTTAGTGAGGACCACTCCATTACACTGTAAATAAAAAGAGGGAAAATTCCCACTGATTTCCTGCCCAAGGAACTGACTAACTCCCATGGAGTTCACCCACTGTAGCTGGGCATAGAGCCAGGCAGGTTGGTGTATGGTTGTATTTCTGTGGTTCACCATTGCCATGGTGACTCAACACATGAGAGTTTTCCTCATGAGAGGCATATGGACTAAGTTGGACTTTTATGTGCTGGGATCTCTCATGCAGAGTACATTTAAAGTTGAAAGCAAATGCGGCTTATGAGATGAGTAATTACTCAAGTTTGTGTTATGGGTGGTTCTCATTCTAAAGCAATGCCTAAACCTTCTTTATTAGAGCACATCTTGTCAACAGAATTAACATCCGGTTATGTTCGCAATAGTTTATATGCGTCTGTAATCCCCCCTGAGCATTCACGTAATTAAAAATCGAATATAATTGAATGTGCACTGAGGTATGGGATTGTTTGGCTTGGTGTATAGTTGGGCTATCTGCAATTAATTAGAATTCAGCGTAGAGTTGGATTGCTCATGTGGCGATTTATTAGACAAATGTGTCCCCCAGATGTTCCACTCCAGCAGTGTCGAAGCCTTTACATGAGGCAGGACTTGTCTGTTCATGTCTTTGTTTTGACTATATCAATATTATACAGTAGTGTACTGGGAGATGAAACAATAAAGAGGAGGTGTTAGCTTTTATGCCCACGATATCTCACCCATGATCTATGATGCTGAGCTCAGATAACATTATCTGAAACAAAGAGCCCCCCTACTGTTTACAGAGGGTTGGAACATGAACCTCCAGTACCCCAACAGACTGTTGACGATGAACATATAAATGATAATAATAATATGCCATTTAGCAGACGCTTTTGTCCAAAGCGACTTACAGTCATGCGTGCACACATTTTTTTTGTGTATGGGTGGTCCCGGGGATCGAACCCACTACCTTGGCGTTACAAGCGCCGTGCTCTACCAGCTGAGCTACAGAGGACCACGACTTCACTAACTTATTCAGTCAAGTTATTAGCAGGGTTGGGGAGTAACTGTTTACATATAATCAGTTAGGGTCGGGGAGTAACTGTTTACATATAATCAGTTACATGTAATCTGATTACAAAAAAAATAAAATAATAATCAGTTACATTACCAGCAAAAATATAGTATTTAGATGACAGATATTTCTGAAAAACTAGATGATTACTTCTTGGATTACTTTTAAATTCAGAAATGATGTTTGCGAAAAAAAAATATATTATGACACCTTTCTGTTTTCTCAATGACATTCAATTCAGCGTTGAAAAAAGCTGCAAGTTTCAGTTTGTTCCACCTGAACGACTGTGACCACAAGTCAGAGACCACTATGATTACACACCAAATGCGCTAGATGGATCATTTTGTCGTCTTCTAATGCCTCTTAAAGAGAAAGTAATCCAAACGTAACTGAAAGTAATCAGATTAGGTTACTGAGTTTGGGTAATCCAAAAGTTAAATTACTGATTACAATTTTGGACAGGTAACTAGTAACTAACGGATTACATTTAGAAAGTAACCTACCCAACCCTGGGTACTAAGTAAAACATTAAAAGGTTATAGCTTGCAATTGTCACTGTATTATGTCTACAACATTGACTTGAGCTTCCTGAGGTGCGTACAAAATGGTAGATTCTGTTTTGGGTGGATTTCTCTTTAAAAACATTGACTCATAGTTGCCCATGAGTGGTTTCTGAAGAAACAGAATACTCACAAATTGTTTTTGCAGTTTTGTGGACTTACCATGTGACACAGGATTTATATTTGGAAGACTATTAAGCATTCCTCTGACTTCTCCAAAATATGTTTCATATGAAAAACACTTTATGTAACACGTTGTCAGGTTACAGGGCTATGGAAACGTGGTGAAGCAGTTTGTTTGTCTTAGTAGTCTGCTATGAAAGACTGGTATTCAGCAATATTGTCTCTGAATAAGATGTAGGCTAGTTGGTTGCTATTAGAGAAAGTGTCAAACATGTCTGATGTAAAAGAATGGAGAATACTGTAGCATTGTCGAAAGTAAGATAAATGGCTCCTCTTTTGGTTTGGGAATAGTACCACTATGTTATGCACTATAATTGGCTATGTCATCAGAAAAATGGAATGTGTATCATGAAAGGAGAGCACAATTGCCATGCCGTTTTTCAACGGTAACCAGATACAAGAACTAAAGCATTTTCACTAACAAGGCAAGATTACAAACACATGTTTTTTGTCAATGTGTGCCTTTCTGTTTTATTTTGTCTGTCATGAGCAGTAATGTCTGTTTCCATGCTTGACATCATTGTAAGGATTCTTGGAAACCTTATTCCTTTTCCAAAGCAAATAGTAACACCCATTGCCAGACATTATTACACTTGGCCTACTTGTGAAACCTGGGAAATTACATTATAGGATAGATACATTTACATTTTAGTCATTTAGCATACGCTCTTATCCAGAGCGACTTACAGTTAGTGAGTGCATACATTTTTTTTTTTTTCATACTGCCCCCCCGTGGGAAACGAACCCACAACCCTGGCGTTGCAAGCGCCGTGGTCTACCAACTGAGCTACACGGGGCCCCGTGTACAATTACAATGGGAACATTACTCATACATGATTTTAATGAAAAATATCTACATTAATTTTGATTAATAACTAAATGCAGATGTTTCTATCCTGAATAGCCTAGTGGCCTTATCTTCATTTGGTTTGAGGTCTGCACAGCATGAGCACATTTTTGATGTTCTTCAACGCTCACTCTTTCAGGGGCGGAACTTCCGTTCGGGAAAACAACATGGACGTGAAGACGACTCTATTTCTTTTTTATATTCAATAGTTTGCAATTGCAATAGTCAGTCATAAGTACCCATGCATATTGGAAACGAACTAACACGTAAGGTTGTTCATCTAACTAGCTTTTTGCCGATGTAATTGCTTGTAGCTAGCTACTAGCTAACTCACATACCGGTAACCGTAACTAGCTAGCCGCTGTCTATAATGGATCACAATAACATTAGATAGCTAGCTAGTAGCTACTACTTAGCCCTTTCAGTTTGACAAATGCCAAAGGTTTTAGGCACTTTTCGGGGATAAATTCGTTATCGTGATGTGAATATGCTTTACAAATAGGCAGCCTCGATGTTGAGATGAGAAAATTATTTACCGACCAGTTTCCAGGTAGCTATGCTAGCTACCTACCTGTGTGTCTCATGTTGAAATCTCTGATCTCACACAGTACATGATCTGGCAGTGAGCATACATGATGAATCGTCCCAAGCCTACAGCGATCAGGCGTCCTAGTGCTGCAAAACCCTCAGGTATGTACAGTATCTAGCTATGTGTACCCACTTCATCAAACCTTTGTCAAACATACAATAATATTATAAGTGTTTCTCTTCCAAATGTTGCCAATAGGTCACCCTCCTCCAGGAGATTTCATAGCATTGGGGTCAAAGAGTGGCGGAGAGTCCAAAGCACCTGCAGTTCTCCTTAAGCCAGCGTCCACCTTACCCACTGACCGCAAACGAGAGACTTCCTCGTCACTTCCTTCCTCCTCTGGCCTGTCCGGCCTCGTGAAGCGCCCCAAGCTCTCCTCTACCCCTCCTGTCAGCGCCCTGGGACGACTGGCTGATGTAGCAGCAGTGGACAAAAGGGCTATATCGCCTTCGATCAAGGAGCCCTCAGTGGTGCCCATAGAAGGTAGGAAACAGTATAAATTCAAATATGTTTTCCAGAGGAATAGGTAGTGGTTAAATCCCAGGATTGTGAATCCTGATTCTGTGATGCGCTGTGGCTGTGCATATTACTAACACAATGGTTTTCTTACAGTCCCCCCAGCAGTGCTCCTGGATGAGATTGAGAATGCAGAGCAGGATGGAAATGATGATCGCATTGAAGGGGTGCTCTGTGGAGCTGTCAAACAGCTGAAGATGAACCGGGCCAAACCTGACATAACACTGTACCTCAGCCTCATGTTCCTGGCCAAGATTAAGCCCAATGTCTTTGCCACTGAAGGCATTATTGAGGTGAGATTTGAAACCCAACATTTTACAATCAGTTCCATACAATTGTTATACAGATTGGTTCATGACTTTCTCTATCTGTGTGTGGACAGGCCTTGTGCAGTCTTCTTCGCCGGGATGCCTCCATCAACTTCAAAGCCAAGGGCAACAGTCTGGTGTCTGTGCTAGCCTGCAACCTGCTGATGGCAGCCTATGAGGAGGATGAGAACTGGCCAGAGATCTTTGTCAAAGTGAGAACCACTCATCATTCCTGTTGGATTTCTGTTTGTATTCTAGCTACATTGTTACCACTGTTGTGCCCCCTTTAACATGTTCTTGTTCTTTTCAGGTGTACATTGAGGACTCTTTGGGGGAGCGAATTTGGGTGGACAGTTCCCATTGTAAGAATTTTGTGGACAACATCCAGACTGCCTTCAGTACCAAAATGCCCCCAAAGAGTATGCTGCTGCAGTTG
Source organism: Coregonus clupeaformis (assembly GCF_020615455.1). Taxonomy (NCBI): domain Eukaryota; kingdom Metazoa; phylum Chordata; class Actinopteri; order Salmoniformes; family Salmonidae; genus Coregonus; species Coregonus clupeaformis. Next base: position 26,065,958 of record NC_059198.1, read on the forward strand.
CAGACTGACACTGGCCGCTCCGGTGGGGATATCAGTGCAGGTATAGTACTGTATGTATGCACCTACCGGTTTGTTCAGGTGTGAATCCTGTGACATTGGATTTGACTCTTAATTATTACTATGTAATTTAACATAGGGCGGCAGGTAGCCTAGTGGTTGAGAGCGTTGGGCCAGTAACCGAAAGGTCACTGGTTCGAATCCACAAGCAGACTAGGTGAAAAGTCAGTCTGTGCCCTTGAGCAAGGCACTTAACCATAATTGCGCCTCTAAGTCACTCTGGATAAGAGCGTCTGCTAAATGACTACAATGTAAACTTTCCAGGGAGCAGTCCTCACCCCTCCACCCCAGATGAGGATGACAGCCAGACTGAATTGCTGATTGCTGAGGAGAAACTTAGCCCTGAAGATGATGGACAAGTTATGCCAAGGTACGGTAGTACCTTGTTTAGGCATAGGCTACTACACATAGCAGTAATATATTGATTGTCTTGTCTACTTCTACTTAGACTGATCAGTTCATTGAACAGTTTGCGTTCATTCACTCTTCATCTAAGGTACGAGGAGCTGTCTGAGAGTGTGGAGGACTATGTTCTAGATGTCCTGAAGGACCAGTTGAACCGCAGGCAGCCCATGGACAATGTATCCCGTAACCTGCTGCGTCTGCTCACTGCCACCTGTGGCTACAAGGAGGTGCGGCTTATGGCTGTGCAGAGGCTGGAGATGTGGCTGCAGAACCCAAAGGTGAGAGGAGGAGTAACAATCAGCTACACACATCACCTTCACTAGTTAACAGGAATCATCATTTAATTGGCAATAGTGGTCTAAAGCGGGCATAAGATCCATCACCTTCCAGCTCAATATAGTTGTACATCACCCTCAAATCTAACATGTAAATGCAGCTGTTTGAATGAAATTATGTATAATGAAGACTTTTGACTCTGCAGCTGACCCGTCCAGCTCAGGACCTTCTCATGTCTCTCTGTATGAACTGCAACTCCCATGGAGCGGACGACATGGAGGTGATCTCCAACCTCATCAAGATCCGCCTGAAACCTAAAGTCATCCTCAATCACTACATGCTCTGTGTCAGGTCTGCAGGTCCTCTCTTATGGCGATATCATTATTTAGTTTGGATAGTCCCCTACACATGGTTTATAGATGTTCAACTAACTTGTTCAACTAAGTACCCAGGTGCCTCAACCAGAACCCTTACCCTAACCCTAGCTTCATGTCCACATCCTGGTTCAACCCTAACCTCAACCCTAACCCTGGAAAGTTGTTGCATATCAACATAGTTGATGTGTTCAATGTTGTTAGTTTGATCATCTATAGGGGACCATTTATATTTCAAATGCTTTCATGCAGAACGCTTTATTCATACACTTAACTGTGCTGTCTGGCCTTTGATTACCAGGGAGCTACTGAATGCACACAGAGACAACCTGGGAACTATGGTGAAGCTGGTGATCTTCAACGAGCTGTCCAATGCCAGGAACCCCAACAACATGCAAGTCCTTCACACACTGCTCCAGCACAGCCCAGAGCAGGCCCCTAAGGTGAGGGAGTATTCCATGCTGACGTGACAACACACCTGCGGAAAATGTAAAATGTGTTACTAGTAGTTACTGAGGGGAAAGTAAATATATGTGGTTCACAGGGCTCGACATTAAGGCTTGTCCACTTGTCCGGGGCAAGTAAAAAAAAAATGTCAGACAACCAGAATATAGATTTCAGTTGTCCGAATGGACAAGTAAAAAAAATCACAATATCAAACGATTGACATTCTGAGTAAATTGCCTATATTCCTATTTGCTATAGCCTATTTCAATAAATATGTTATATTTACACAAAGCAAGAGAACAATGTAGACAGAGCTAACGCCTCGATCACACCTGCAGTGTCATTGCGCAAAATGGTACGCAGCATCTGTATATGTGTGCAACAAAAGTTCAACATTCACCTTCTGCTACCATTTCTGTTAAGCCGTCTACACATACAGTTTCACGCATACGTTCGATAAATCCAACGTATGCACCACACAGAACGCACTGCAACTGCCTCTGCAACGCAATGCTGCAGGGCAAACGCAGCGTTCCATTGGAAATTAATGTATTTCTGGTGTACCAAAATGCAATGCCTGTGATCGAGGCGTAAGAGTATCACTAAAGCAGCGCAAAATATCCGGTCAGAATGTTTTTTTTTCTCTCTCTCGAATATCGGATGATCTGGGCCAATAGCCAAAGTCTATTTATATAGAGGATACTCCGGTGTCTTATTGTTATAGAAGCCCACATTCTCTATTTTATCTTTCATTTGATATTAATATGACTTGGCCTATTAAGCCACTCTCAGTTTAATGCATGCTAGATTTCTCCTGCCGTGCTATTTCATGATCAAACAATGAATGAATCTAATGGAGTTCTAGGCTATCTCAAAGTTTGAAGTTGTTTTTGAATAACCTCAAGGCATGGGAGGCCTAAGGTAATAATGAGAGAGAAACAATAGCAAGATATAAAAATCGAATGAGAAATTTGAACAAACCTTACAGTTGAGCAAAGAATTATAAGACAGAAATGATGCATGCATGCGAGGTCGGAAAAAAAGACCCACCTTGCTGTTGCGAACCAACTAATTTAAATATCATAAAGCATTAAGACCAATTAAAGTTATGAAGACTATTTTCCAAACTATTCTAATAAAGTGTTTAATGTCCTAAAGTTGCAGCTTTTAAATGGGAATAATTGGGGACAAGTGACTTCAGCTTTCGGACAAGTAAAACATTTTATGTCAAGCCCGAGTTCAGAAATGGACCAGGATGAGCTTTATTGGCTTTGGATTGAAGTACACATTTTTATTCTTGGAGTGATCACATTTTAACTTTATTATTTAGTAACTGAAACACAAGAAGGAGATGATGTTTGGAAACCGCTCGTCTTAAAGCTGTTCACTCTCTTCTGATCCTCTCTTTAGTTCCTGGCCATGGTGTTCCAAGACCTGCTAACCAATAAGGATGATTACCTGCGTGCCTCACGAGCATTGCTGAGAGAGATCATCAAACAGACCAAGCACGAGATCAACTTCCAGTCCTTCTGCCTGGGTCTGATGCAGGAAAGGAAGGAGGCCACCTACGTCGACATGGAGTTCAAAGTGAGCTCATAAACGTTATATTACTCCCACCCTGTCTCAGTCTCCTGTACCATGAAATAACTCACCCCCTACCTAGTTACATACCCTTCTATGCCTCTTCACATATGAATAACTTATATGCGTTCTGTGGATCTGAGCTCATGCTCTCTGTCTGTTTTCCACAGGAACGCTTTGTGATCCAGGTGACAGACCTGCTCACGTGCTCCATGATGCTGGGCATCACAGCTCAGGTCAAGGAGGCTGGCGTTGCATGGGACAAAGGAGAGAAGAAGAGTAAGTTATTGTAGTTACTTCTTTGCTTGTCGTCAATGTGGACATTTTGAACATCCTTTTTGTCTGTTTCAGATCTGGATGGTCTGAGATCCTTTCAGAATAATATAGCTGCCATTCAGAGGGATGCTGTGTGGTGGCTTCACACTGTTGTTCCCACTATTGCCAAAGTGCCATCCAAGGACTATATACACTGGTATGTGTTTGGGAGTTTTCATGCCACTTTGATTGTTAAAAAAAGATAAAAATAGGAGGAGCTAATAAACATCCTACAATAGTTACTTAAGATAATTATTCTACCCAAAATATACTTGTGTTTCTTTTCCCCAGTCTTCACAAGGTGCTTTTCACGGAGCAACCAGAGACCTACTACAAGTGGGATAACTGGCCTCCTGAGAGCGACAGAAAGTGAGCATCTCTTCCGAACCTTTGTTTTAGATTTGTTTTATTCATGTCTGCTCCGTTGACATCACTTAAATATTTTGCCTCCGCCAGTTTCTTCCTGCGGCTATGCTCTGAAGTGCCTCTGCTGGAGGACACTCTGATGCGTATCCTAGTCATCGGACTGTCCCGAGACCTGCCCCTGGGCCCGGCCGACGCTATGGAGCTGGCGGACCACCTGGTGAAGAGGGCAGCCGGAGTCCAGTCCGATGGTACAACATCTGCAACAGCAATGGGTAAGTGGAGTTTACTTCATCAACATTTTCATGAAAAGAGATGACGTTGAGGGAACTTTGTTTATTTGGCATTACCTAAAGAGGGATATTGAGCTTGTTTGCCGGTTTTGCTTTTGTAGATCTGGATGTGTTGAGAGTGGAGAGGATCCAACTGATTGATGCAGTGCTGAACCTGTGCACCTACCACCACCCAGAGAACATTCAGCTGCCTGCAGGGTACGTTGCTCTCTTTTTTTAGTATGATTAATGAACTTGCCAGTCAGCTGGCAGTCGATGTTCATGTCGTTTTCTTAAAACAAATTATATTTCTGTAAATAACACGTTGGATGTTTTTCAAGGTATACTCCTCCGAACCTGGCGATAGCCACACTCTACTGGAAGGCGTGGCTCCTGCTACTTGTGGTGGCGGCTTTCAATCCACAGAAAATAGGTATGGGTCTCAACCAGGTTTCCCTACAAATCATCAATGTATATATTAGAATATTAGCCACAGGTTTTCCCTTTTGTTATAATCATTTATTTTTCTTCAGGCTTGGCTGCCTGGGATGGCTATCCCACACTGAAAATGCTCATGGAGATGGTCATGACAAAGTAAGTAACAAATATGAAACATTTATCAGTTTAAACCCAACACATACCAGACTAGCTACTCAACGAACCTTATCTTTCTTCACCCACTTTTTCCTGCTTGGCAGTAACTACTCCTACCCTCCATGCACGGTGGCTGATGAGGAGACCAAGACCGAGATGATCAACAGGGAGCTGCAGGTGTCCCAGAGAGAGAAGCAAGAGATCCTGGCCTTCGAGAGCCACCTGGCAGCTGCCTCCACCAAGCAGACCATCACAGAGAGCAACAGCCTGCTGCTGTCCCAGCTCACCAGTCTGGACCCACAGTAAGACTCCTGCTTCATACCTGCACCTTGTAGACCACTTTTAGGGACAGTTCCCAGACCCAGATTAAGTGTAGTCCTAGACCAAAAAAAGCATGCTCAAATCTCCATTGAATGGGCTTTTTAGTCCATGACTAGGCTTAATCTGGGTCTGGGAAACCGACTCATTTTCAGTCATGTGGTAATCCTACTTGTTTCTTTTTTCTAGGGGTCCCCCTCGCAAACCCCCTCCCGCAGTCCAGGAGCAGGTGAAGAGCCTTAACCAGTCCCTTCGCCTGGGTCACCTACTCTGCCGCTCTCGCAACCCTGACTTCCTGCTCAACATCATCCAGAGACAGGTAAGCAAGAGCACATCCTCTCTCACCGCTCTTCCTTCTCCAATAGAAAGTATTCTCTCTGGAAGGAACTCTTAACAACTGTGTTCGATGTTTTCCCCAGGCCTCCTCTCAGTCAATGCCCTGGCTGGCTGACCTGGTGCAGTCAAGTGAGGGGTCCTTGGACGTGCTGCCCGTGCAGTGCCTGTGTGAATTCCTGCTTCACGATGCTGCAGATGACAACTTGCCCATCGAGGATGACGAGGAAGGAGAGAGCAAAGAGCAGAGAGCCAAGAAAAGACAAGTATGCTGCCGTTTCTTAACAGCTATTATATTTCTGTTTGTTTTGAATAGCTTTTGTGGTCAGAGAAATCACTGACTCCAGCATCTCAAAGGATAAACTTGTCATGTTTTATTTCATTATTTCATCCACACAAACCAACAAATGTCATTTTTCTGTTCTCTCTCACTACACCAGAGACAACAGAAGCAGAGGCAGCTCCTTGGACGGCTGCAGGATCTGCTGTTGGGTCCTAAAGCTGACGAACAGACCACATGTGAGGTGTTGGACTACTTCCTGCGCCGCCTCAGCTCTTCTCAAGTGGCATCAAGAGTCCTGGCTATGAAGGTACATTATAAGAGACAGGACACACACTAATATGAGTGTTTCATTGATTTACTGAGGAGATGTATTCATCTACTTTGGTTGTTCTGCTGTTGTTCAGGGTCTGTCTCTGGTGCTGACTGAGGGGGGTCTGAAGGATGGAGAGGAGAGGGACCAGCCCATGGAGGAGGACTCCAGAGATGCTGAGCTGCTGCCAGGGTACCAGTGGCTCCTGCAGGACCTCCCCAAGCTGCCCCTGTTCGACAGCGTCCGGGGCATGACCTCCACCGCTCTGCAGCAAGTCAGTGGGGATCTGGTCTAGACAATTCATACCAATGTGAACCGTATTTGGCCTCATTTTCAAGTTGTAGTTGACACAAAGTGAGTTTTCTTGCTGAAGGGATGTGGTAAGAATGTGTGATGTGTTTCTGTTCTTCCCCAGGCCATCCACATGGAGACCGACCCACAGACCATCAGCGCCTACCTCATCTACCTGTCCCAGCATGCACCAGTGGAGGAGCAGGCATCTCACAACGACCTCGCTCTGGTAGCCATGACACCTCTTATCCTCAGTCATACCTCCTATTATTTACCTGGGTTGTGTGTTCAGTAGAGCACCCCGTAGCAAAACATTTTGCAAGAAGAACTAAAGTCTGTGTTCTTATTGAACAAGTTCAGGTAGTTTCAAAACGTTTTCTCCCCCACTGAACAACACCCTGTATTGCCTTCATAGTTAGATACTGAGATGGGTTTGATTTGTGATCCTGTAGGATGTGGCCCGTCTGATTGTCGAGCGCTCCACCATCATGAACAGCCTGTTCTCCAAGCACTCCTGCCGGCCCGAGTCAGACGCTGTGCTCTCAGCCCTCATCTCCATCTTCTCCAGCTACATCAGGAGGATGAGGAAGACCAAGGAGGGAGAGGACCTCTACAGCTGGGTGAGGATTGGATCATTACTGGGAGGGGGTGGGGCTAACCTTACATTTTCTGCATCTAACTGGAAGATGGTTTCATATTGGTAGACCCTTATCAATCATTTCAACTAGAGGTGCTTGCTGTCAATACAGTTGTCACTGAAATTACATTACTCCTTTGACCCTTTCTATAGTCAGAATCTCAGGACCAGGTGTTTCTGCGTTGGACCACAGGGGAGACAGCCACCATGCATATTCTGGTGGTCCATGCCATGGTCATTCTCCTGACACTGGGGCCACCCAAAGGTATGTATCTCTGAATACCACAGTTGTTGTTACAAACATGGCCTATCTACTGTACCTCATTATCAGTTTCAGTATATAGAATGATTAATGTGTCTTTGTTCTCAGAGGAGAGTGACTTCTTCAACCTCCTGGACATCTGGTTCCCCGACAAGAAACCCCTCCCCACCGCCTTCTTGGTGGACACATCCGAGGAGGCCCTGCTGCTTCCTGATTGGTTGAAGCTGAGGATGATCCGGTCAGAGGTCGCACGATTGGTGGATGCAGGTACAAGTCCAAACACATTAAATACATGCAGGTAGAAGTATATGGTGTAAAATACTACCGTAAATAATGATGGTATTTCTGATACTATGTCTGTCCTCTGCAGCGCTGCAGGATCTGGAGCCCCAGCAGCTGCTGCTGTTTGTCCAGTCGTTTGGCATCCCCGTGTCCAGTATGAGTAAACTGCTGCAGTACCTGGACCAAGCCGTGTCCCACGACTCACAGACACTGGAACAGAACATCATGGACAAGAGTGAGAGCGCTTGACCACTAACTATCCTACTACACTATATCTATTCCACGTGGATAATGTTTGCCTCAGTTATTTAGCTAGTGCTCATATAATTTATTCCTGATGATTCTGTGTCTAAGTCTGACTATTTAGTGTTGTCGGTATATTCTCTATTCCTGATGTTTCTGTATGTCCTGTGCTACAGACTACATGGCTCATCTGGTGGAGGTGCAGCATGAGCGAGGTGCCACAGGGGGGCACACTTTCCACGGGTTGCTCAGCTCCTCTCTCCCTCCTCGCAGAGGTCAGTCAGTCTCTTACTACTCCGTGATTACATATTAATATGCTATTTATGTTTTCTAATGCCTCTCTGTGGTACATTTCTTATAAAAGTTTTGGAACAGCCCAGTAAAAACACAGTTTTGGTATTTTGGGTCCATACCTGTCAATAACTGAAGACTATGATGTTTAACCTTACAGATAGTACTGAGGTGAACAGGGCCAAAGTTACTGTGGAAACTCCTAGTTGCTCCTTGAAGATGAGAGCCAATCAGATCCCAGTGATTGGGCCTGAGGATGACCTCACCGGCATGTTGCTTCAGGTAGGAATGTATATCTGCCTGGAGATTGATGACACATTAATACCTGTCTGAAGTCAAGTTTATGGAGCCAATCATTTTATTATCTCTGATTTCACCAACCATTTTCTTGTAGTTTGTCTGATAAAACAGACACCAAGGCTTTTTAATCATACCTGCACAAGTAGCCTACAGTGAAATGATTGATTATCCTTGCTGACAGAGTTGTTTGTGGTTATTAATGTAGTCAGATCTACCACCTGTTCTCAGAGTGCTGACTGAGGGTCTAATACTTCTGGCTTTGTCTTCACAGATGTTCCCTCTGAAGGTGGACCACCGCAGGCCCAGCACCCCTCCCCGGCCCCTCTCCCTGGCCCTGCAGCAGGCTCTGGCCCAAGAGCTGGTGCGTGCCAGACAGGGGGGGCACCCCCAGCAGGGTGGGGTGGCAGTGCGTCTCCTACAGGCCCTGGCTGCCCTGCTCAGCTCTGCCCACGTTGGGGCCCTCGTCATGGCCATGAACCGCAGCCATGCCCTGTCCTGCCCCATACTGCGCCAGCTGCACCTCTACCAGGTATGATTGATGTACTCTGCTGTCCTTCTAAACAGTGCAACAGTGCTGCATCTCTCGCTCTCTCTTTGTCGCTCTCTCTCGCTGTCGCTCTCTGTCTCGCTCTCTGTCTGTCGCCTATATATATACAGTTGAAGTCTGAAGTTTACATACACCTTAGCCAAATACATTTAAACTCAGTTTTTCACACTTTTTCACCACTTTATTTTAAGAATGTGAAATGTCAGAATAATAGTAGAGAGAATGATTTCTTTCAGCTTTTATTTCTTTCATCATATTCCCAGTGGGTAAGAAGTTTGCATACACTCAATTAGTATTTGGTAGCATTGCTTTAAATTGTTTAACTTGGGTCAAACGTTTCGGGTAGCCTTCCACAAGCTTCCCACAATAAGTTGGGTGAATTTTGGCCCATTCCTCCTGACAAGAGCTGGTGTAACTGAGTCAGGTTTGTAGGCCTGCTTGCTCGCACACGCTTTTCCAGTTCTGCCCACACATTTTCTATTGGATTGAGGTCAGGGCTTTGTGATGGCCACTCCAATACCTTGACTTTGTTGTCCTTAAGCCATTTTGCCACAACTTTGGAAGTATGCTTGGGGTCATTGTCCATTTGGAAGACCCATTTGGAAGACCCATTTGCAACCAAGCTTTAACTTCCTGACTGATGTCTTAAGATGTTGCTTCAATATATCCACATAATTTTCCTTCCTCATGATGCTATCTATTTTGTGAAGTGCACCAGTCCCTCCTGCAGCAAAGCACCCCCACAGCATGATGCTGCCACCCCCATGCTTCACGGTTGGGATGGTGTTCTTCGGCTTCGGTTTCCCCCTTTTTCCTCCAAACATAACGATGGTCATTATGGCCAAACAGTTCTATTTTTGTTTCATCAGACCAGAGGACATTTCTCCAAAAAGTACGATCTTTGTCCCAATGTGCAGTTGCAAACCATAGTCATGCTTTTTTTTGGCAGTTTTGCTTGTAACGCCAAGGTAGTGGGTTCGATCCCCGGGACCACCCATACGCAAAAATGTATGCACGCATGACTGTAAGTCGCTTTGGATAAAAGCGTCTGCTAAATGGCTTATTATTATTATTATGTCCTAACCGACTTGCCAAAACTATAGTTTGTTAACAAGAAATGTGTGGATTGGTTGAAAAACGAGTTTTAATGACACCAACCTAAGTGTATGTAAACTTCCGACTTCAACTGTGTGTATATATATATGCAGTGGTGTAAAGTACTTAAGTAAAAATACTTTCAAGTACTAATTAAGTAGTTTTTTGGGTATCTGTACTTTACTTTACTATTTATATTTTTACCAACTTTTACTTTTACTTCACTACATTGCTAAAGAAAATCATGTACTTTTTACTCCATACATTTTCCCTGACACCCAAAAGTATTCGTTACATTTTGACAGAAAAATGGTCCAATTCACACACTTATCAAGAGAACATCCCTGGTCATCCCTACTGCCTCTGATCTGGCGGACTCACTACACACAAATGCTTCGTTTGTAAATTATGTTGGAGTTTGCCCCTGGCTAACCGTCAATAAAAAAATTAAACTGGTTTGCTTAATATAAGGAATTTGAAATGGTTTATACTTTTACTTTTGATTCTTAAATATATTTTAGAAACTCCATTTACGTTTGATACTTAAGTATATTTAAAACCAAATACTTTTAGACATTTACTCAATGTTTTACTGGGTGACATTCACTTTTACAAGAGTCATTTTCTATTAAGGTATCTTTACTTTTGCTGAAGTATGAACATTGAGTACTTTTCCACCACTGTATGTGTGTGTCTGTTTGTTTTTCATCAGTCATCACTGAATATATGGATGTTTGCCATTACACCAAACAGATGTGACTATTGAGTTGATTTAACATGTATTTCTCACCTTCTCTTGGTCTTCATCTCTTCTACTCAGCGTCTGGTGTCGCAGGACGTGGCCTTCTCCTCTCTCTTCTTCAAGGCTGTCATGGAGATGATGACATGGTTGGAGAACTCGGCCGTGGACGCGGGGCCGCTACGGGCCCTGCTCAAGTCCTTCGCTGGACAGTATTCCCAGAAGCACCGGCTCACTGATGGTGGGTGCTCCTTATGTTCTTGGCTGCGTCCTAAATGATACCCTATTACCCATATACAGTATGTATTGCTCTTCTTTTGATGCCGGTCAGAAGTATTGCACTATATAGGGAATGGGGTGTCATTTCACACTTGGGCCTAGTCACAGTTAGAGTAATCTACGGTATCTCAACCTTAACGATGTGATGATAACTAAGTGTGCCTATCCTCTGCAGTTCGTACAGGCTTCCTCCACCTGGCTGAGGCCCTGGTTTATCGGAGGGACTCTGAGGTGGCCGTGAGAGCCATAATCGCCACACTGAAGGCAGGGGAGAGATGTAACGCAGAGCCAGAACTGATAGGCAAAGGTATGGTACTTTAGTGCTTCGTTCACTCTATTGTGGGAAAGTATGTCTCTTTTCAGGCTGAAATGACACTTTCACAACTCTCTCTCAGGCTAGAACATCAACTATCCTCACAATTTTTGCCCCAGTCTGGATGTGGTGGCTGATGTTACGCAATTTCCCCACATCAGTTTGTTTCATTGCCTCCTGTGTGTCTCTGTTTTTCCTTTGTTGACCTGTTCCTTATGAGTTTTTATAAGCTCTTCTCTGAAACCAAACCAGACCAGCGGCTTCCAGCTTGTTTATGTCCAATATGGGCTCAGGTCTCCATCAAGCCCAGATGAAGGATGTTTTGACATTAAACTGGTTGCGGCCAAGCTGGTGATCTAGGTTACGCAAAAATGCAATAATGGTAGTTGGTAGTTCATAGTTCTGGTGTGTGGTATTGGCTTGCCCCCACAATGTTTATTTTTCTCCTTTGAATCACAAGATTTTTCCTGAGCTCAGCGTCATGGCCAGGTTTTTTTTTTTTTACTTCTGAATGTTCCACCGTAGCTGCGGGAATGTTGCAACCATCACATCACATGTAATCTCATAACACTCAGTACTGTTTGTTTGTTGTTCCCAGTGTTACAGGGGCTAGTGGAGGGGAAGTCTCCATATTTGGAGGAACTGCTGTCCTTGCTAATGACCATTGGAACAGAGACGGGGACCGGCTCTACCACCGCAGGCCCTGTTGCCATGGTGATGGCACTGCTTCTCCAGGAGACTGAAGAGCAAGCCGTGAAAATAGAGGTGGATGTAAACAAGTAAGCATGTCAAGTCTATCACGCTCAAATCAATTTGTCCCTTTGACTTACTCAAACAACAACAAACAAATCTGGTTAAGTGTGGCATTGATCTCATAGAAAACAGCAAACAGACATTTTGTTTGTCTGTTTATGGCTTTATGTGTTTTGTAATGCCCTAGAAATGTTACTATTGTATGTTTAATAATCAGTACTTTGTTTGACTGAGGGATTCTATAGATCATCATTCATGTAGCCCGACCTTGAGCCTGTCAATCTATTCACTTCCCTTTCAGCAGCAGCTCCGAGGTGACAAAGACCGGGTCCAGCTCAGGGCTGCTTGTTGATTGGCTGGGACTTCTTGACCCTGAGGTCACATCTGTGTGTCCAGACCTTCAGCGGAAGCTGCTTTTTGCTCTCAACAAGGTAATCTCAGCAAAAATCAGTGTGTGTGTGTGTGTGTGTGTGTGTGTGTGTGTGTGTGTGTACTTCACCACCTTTCATATGGTTTATTCCAGGGTAAAGGAACTCCCTCCTACAGACCATACCTTCTGGCGTTGCTGACCCATCAGTCCAACTGGACAACTCTTCATCAGTGCATCAGTGCTCTTCTCAGCAAGCAGCAAGACCAGCGGTCAGTCAGCATATCAAACTCAAATCATTACCTTCAGCAGTAGTATTCACACTGAGATGATAGTGTTACCCAAATAGTGAAAGTTGTATTGTAATGTTCTGTAATGGTGTTGCATATGCTGTTCTCCAGACTGGACCCATCTTCTGCTCTGGACTTCCTGTGGGCCTGCAGTCACATCCCTCGTATCTGGCAGGGCCGGGACCAGAAGACTCCACAGGTAGTATAGTACACCAGTCTAGCCCTCAAATAATGACTTCAATTAATCCAGTCACATGACACAAACCAGAGAACATTGTTGCTCCTCAGCCTGACTGCTTCCAATACTTCTCTTGTTCACCCTCTCTCCCTCTCTCTTTCTCTCGCTCTCTCTCCAGAAACAGACAGATTTGTTTGTCCTGCGGTTGAACCCGGAGGAGATTATCAGTCTGGTGGACCTCATCATGTCAGAGTCTGAGCTGAACAGCCGCGGTGACTCCTCGCCCACTGCCAACACCCCCGGCAACGCCAAGAGCACCCTGGACCACACCTCCTGCTCCCTCATCCAGTCACGGCTGCCCCTGCTCCAAAGCTGTTGCCATGGCGACCTGGAGAGAGTGAAGAAAGTATCGGAATACCTCATCAACTGCACAAAGAAATGGGGAGACAGGTATGGGTGGGGTGTTGGCTCTCGGACTGACATGCTTAGTCAGGCTTGTCCAATGTGAATTTTATAGTATTTACAGGGTGATCTGTTGCCATGTGATCTACTCTAGACAGAGATGACCTCTCTCTCTCTCAATACCCCATATGTTCCTTCAGCAACAGCAGACATGACACTCCATAACATTTTGGTCCCATAAGGTTCACTAAAGTGCCCACAGTTCATTTAGTTAGACATATTTTTCACCCTCCCTAATTAGCCCCAGTATTGAACTTGGTCTTTGGCCTCTTTAAACCGAGCTGATAAACTTGGAGCCATATCACTAGATAACCCCTGGACGGAACAGATGAAATTCACAGACTGAATGTTCTGTCAGACACAATGCTGTGTGGACCAGGGGAAAGGCGATAATTAGGTCTATTGGTGTGAAATTAAAATGACCAGAAGTCGTGTGTTCTGTGATCTCTTTAAAAGCTCAGTGTATTATAATAAAGCCAAGAGGATTAGGGCTGCAGCTCTAAACTTGCTGCCTGTGTTGTGGATTCCTGCTCAGACTTAGCCGTCTGTCAGAGATCAGGGTGCAACTCCTCTTTGTGGAAGCCAAACCTTCTTTCATGAGTCTGCCTCTGGTTATTAAACCAATTTTAATGGGGAAACTCTGGCCAAGGTCAAGCAGCAAAATTATCTTTCCAATTACAATATTTTTAAGCACAGCTAAGCTGTCTTGTACAAATAGTTGTGACTGAAAACATAGATTGCTTAAAACCCGTCTTACAAAGCAGACTGTTTGGCCTTGTGTGGGATAAACATTTCCCTGTGTGCTAGGCATTCTCCTCACAGTCTCCTCTTTTAAAGCTCATCGCTAGATTAGCTGGTGTTTACTCCAATTACATGATGGTTGTTGAAGAGACAGAGTGGAATCTGACTCTTGGTCAAGGTTGTTGCTGTTTATGGAAAACACTGGCAGTGATGACCAGTGAACATAAATCCTGTTGATTCGTAGACGGTCTGACATGTATGAGCCAACTAACTAGGCCCACATCAGACGAGGATTGTAGTAGGAGACCATTGTCACTGTCTGCTGTGTAGAAACTGTTGTCTGATGTTCGCTAACTAACTCCATTGTGTGTTCCTTAGTGTGATGAGTAAGCGGTGCCAGAACCTCCTGCTCCAGCTCTACCTGCACTTCCCAGAGGTCATCCAGCACGTGACCTTACCTGACGCAACTCTGAGCAGCGAGGGGGCCGCCGACGGCACCACATGCAAGGTAGACTGTAGCTTGTGGTCCTCTGTAGCTCAGCTGGTAGAGCACGGCGCTTGAAACGCCAAGGTAGTGGGTTCGATCCCCGGGACCACCCATACACAAAAATGTATGCACGCATGACTGTAAGTCGCTTTGGATAAAAGCGTCTGCTAAATGGCATATTATATTATTATATTATTATTAGACTTTCAGCGGGCAGTCTCCTTACTGTTTCTCAAAGTCATTGACTAACACAGAAGCCGTTATAGAAGTCTTAATGACTGATGTGTGATCCTTCCCTCTCAGCGCGACGTCCTGGTTCACCGTCTGGTCACGTTGCTAGGCGATACAGGAGACACCAAGTCGGCTGAGAACCGGATGTCAGACGCTAACCTGGCCTGCAGGAAGCTGGCTGTGTCCCACCCTGTCCTCCTTCTCAGGTGAACACCATCTTCATTACAAACTTCATGTTGGACATATGAATTCATGTACCTCTTATGGTAGATTGTAGCTTCATAGCTACATTAGCTGATGGTGATTTATTTGTTCTCACCTTTGCTGTAGTGAGGTGGAACATCTGGAGAATGATCAAAGCTTACCTTTCTTGGCTTTCCAGACACTTGCCGATGATCGGAGCACTTCTCCACGGACGCATCCACCTCAACTTCCAGGAGTTCCGGAGCCAGAACCACCTGACGTTCTTCAGCAACGTGCTGTCCATCCTGGAGCTGCTGCAGCCGTTAGTGTTCCACAGTGAACACCAGAGGGCGCTGCAGGACTGCCTGCTCTCTTTCATGAAGATCCTGCAGGTGAGGGGATGAACACAGAACGCACTCAAAGATCAGCCTCAGAGGCTTTTACAGGTGGTTTGGTGATATTTGCTTGTGTTTTTCTTTTTAGCGTTTCAGAGGTATTTGACTTCTCATAGGTGGGGAACGAATACATTGTTGTCACTGTTACAGCTGTGGTTGGCTGGATATATTGACCAGATCTAATGTGTTTTCATAGAACAGTAGTATTTCCACAAGGTCAACTGCTTTGTGCATTAAAATAAAGCTCATATTGATCATGGAGTTAATCATGTTTGTTGTCCATATTCCTTGCAGAACCTCAGGAGACCTCGTATGCATCCGTTGGCCGTCTTCAGTAAATTTGTGCAGTTCATTCAGAAGTACATTACCCACGATGCAGCAGCAGCCATTCCCTATCTACAGAAGCATTCCGATATCCTGCAGTAAGTCATTGAGCTGGGTTTTTCAAAATTATTATTGGGACTTTAGGATTGGCAACACAATTGCTTAAATGTTAGTTGTTATTTCATGTTGTGTGGAGCAGTGAAGGAGTGACTTTTGTTTCTCTGTTTGTCCCACTAGGGGGCTCTCGTCAGAGCACCCTGACCTGCTGCTCAAGTCCCTGCTAGCTGGCCTCACCCTGCCTGTGAAGACTGGCTCCTCTGACAGCTCTGCTGAGGACAGAGATGGTAAGCTTATCCGCTTGTGAAAACTTTGCCTTGAATGAAAAAACATAAGAGAATCAGAACACATCAACAATTTGGCAAATGAAAGAAAATATAATCAATTAATTACATATTTTGACTGTATACAGATACATACCCATTTTAGCGAGAAGGTTGATTTGTATCAACAGCTGTGGTGTTTTTGACATGTCTCTGTGTTTCCTCCTATCAGATGAGTCGTCCTCTGGTTCCCTGCCCATGGTCAGTATCTCAGCCTCCGTTCCACTGACTGCAGCTGACATGACCAAGTACCTGAAGAAGATCTCCAGGGGAGAAGCCATAGAAGGTCATTCATGTATTACATACTCTCATGTCAGTTTAACACGTAACTTCAGGGATTTTGCTGAACTTTACCAACATGTTACTACCCGCTGTGTTTCAGATGTTCTGGAAGTTCTGACCGAGGTGGAGGACAAGTCCAAGAGGAATCCTGAGATCATTCAGCACTTCACTGTAAGTTCACCTTCTAATAACAGACCTTTATTATGAACGAATAATCCCCCAACACAGACTCTGCTTTGCACCACTATGTACAGTATAAATAAACAGGTTTTCATTGCCTTCCCTGCCCTCAGAATGACCTGCAGAGACTGATGAGTTCTACTGAGGAGTTGTGTCGTAACATGGCCTTCAGCCTGGCCCTGCGCTGCATCCAGAACAACCCATGGTAAGACTAGCCTGCTGACACCTCTAGGATTTCTCTGCTGATTTATGTAGGAATCTAGAGAGAGAGCTCCAGTTGTCTGGCTGGATATGAATTTATTGATGAGGTCTAGGAATGTTTGGCTGCAAATGTTTCTGTAGTGGTACCTGTAAGGTGTTGCCTCATCTTAAAATAATGTTTCTTTGAAGTTCCGTGTCCTAAGTAAGATGTTTTTTTTTCCGGTGCTGCAGCACGGCAGCAGACTTCCTGCCCACCTTCATGTACTGTATGGGCAGTGGGAACTTTGACGTGGTGCAGACAGCGCTTAGGAACCTGCCAGAATACGTGCTGCTCTGTCAAGGTATGATTGTCCTATCTTCTCAGCACTACACAGCTTCTGTGCTTGGTCCTTATTATAGGTCTAAACTCACAAGTTGGAAAGTGAACTGTTCTGTGTTTCAAGCTGTATAAGGATTCATGCTCAAAGCAAACAAATGTTTTTTTGTTTTGTTTCATTGTGCTTTTCTCCTCAGAGCATGCAGACATCTTACTCCACAAGGCCTTCTTGGTGGGGATCTATGGGCAGATTGACACCAGCTCTATGATCTCTGAGTCCATGAAGGTCCTGCACATGGAGGCAACAACGTGATGACCCGGAGGTACAAGTCCTTCTCCTCTGACGGGAGGCAGTGTCACCATAATGTTTTTGTATTGTGGAGTAAGACTCAAGTCATACACAACTGCCCTGTGCTTTTTTATCAGTGTGGTCAATTATCAGGATTTATGGATTTAGACAAACTGATTATTTGATTCAAAGGTAATATCGAAGTGTTCAATAGATGGTGATAGTGATTCTTGTAAAAAAAGAAAAAAACATTTTTTTCACTCATGCTGGTTTTGCAATGGTAGTGCTTATTTTGAGTGCTTCTATTATTTTTGAAATAATGAATACTGGCTATCAACCACTGTCATAAATTGAATAAAATAAATATTATTTTTGAAATGATGGATTTCTGTCTCAAATATATTAGGAATAACATTACATAAAACCAGGGTGCCAAATTATGTCTTTTTTTCTGTTGCTTCTAATCCCAGAGAGTTCATACCATAATGGTGTCAGTTGCATGTTTAAGAATTTAAATGTGGGAAGTCAGTTACCAGCTGAAATTGTGTAGCATAATCTTTGGAATTTCACCAGAAACTAATTATTGCTTTTGTGCATCAACATTTCACTACCTCAAACAAGAGAAACTAAGCAACTGTTAATGGAGCAAGACCCTGGTGCCTTCATATTTCATTCCATGCATTCTCCGAGCCTGATCATGTTTGAAATGGCTGTCATAGTTATGCAGTCTTTGCACTGGGGTGTAGAAGACAAATTAAAGGCATGCAATGAACGCTGTGATGGAAACCAATTTGCCATGAAAGTGTGAGTTGTTTTGCCCAGTGCCACAGAAACCCTCTCGATAGAGTCAAAGGGGTAGGCGAAACAACGTGCAGGTAACCCAGCTAAGTGTTCCTTCCTCGCCCATTTATGGGAAATTAACCAAGGCAGTAATTGTTCAATCACACAGACCAAAGCGCTCTTTGAAGGCTGCATGTGGGCAGGCTGTTTTGGCCAACACTGAAATGTACTTTGCTGGTGTTGGATTACATGGTGGGACATGGAGTGGAAACAGTTGTTTAGTTATGGGAGAATCCTATGTGAAGGTGGAACATGCCCACACTGGTGGGTCAGGGGACACTTTTGTCCATTGGGGCTGACAGCCACTCTACATACTGTACACATGGGCCTGATGAAAGCAGCCTCCTTCAATGAGGTCCACATATGTCCAATGATCTGCTCCCCACTATCCTTTTAACATGTCATAATTGATGGGAAGCTAGGGGTGGAAATGTCTTAAAATGTGCAAGTGATTCTGCCACCGTTATGGTTTTCACCATCATACGTGCTGCTGTGCATAATCAATTGGATACAAATTGGAATTAAAAAGGCTTGTCTCTTGGACTGGTTGACTAATTGTCCAAGTATGTTTCTTATTGCATGTACTGCAAACTATTGTACTACAATTTGTTCACAAAAAAGCCTTGTATTATTTTGTATGTGTATGAAAACATGTCACCTCACGTTTGTATTGTGTGTATTTATTTGTATCTCTATACTTTCCCAATTTTGTTAGAGTTAAAAAGCAATACATTTCTATGTACTGCAATTATTCTTGCCCTAATTATACTTGTCTGTGCTCTCCTCCCACTGTTTGTTTTTTGGTTGATGTGTTAATTGCACCTTAAGGTGTTATATAGCACACAGTGAGTTGAAAGTTGTGTTTGTGGTTATCCATCAGCTAGCAACAAATGCCGTAGCTGCCTGGGCTCTTGGTGAGGCGCCAGCATCCCATTGGCTTGGTGGCAGTGAGGCAGAACAGAGATGAGTGACAGCCAGTGAGGAGGAGGAGGTGGAAAGAGGGGGCTGTCATTAACTAGCCTGATGGGCCACTGACATGCTAACAACCTCTGCCTTGATTCATCATCACATCAGACTAGCGTTTGATGCCCTCAGAAGCAGCTGGTGCTGTGGTCTGTACTAAAACCCTCTCAATGTGCCATGCTCCGAGTTAAGCTTCATGAACTCCCTTATATCAATCATCTTTACTGCTGCACATGAGGTATTTTGTAACTAAGCCCTATCATGGCTTTATGAAAAGTCACAGATTGTAAACCCATAAAGATGAGTTTAAAGAGTTGTTTTAATGTGTAATATGTTGATTTGCTAGTTCATGTGAAAGTGGACAGTGCAGGAGGGTGGAAGGTGGGGGTGAGTCCTTGTCTCTCACTCGCCCCTGGGAGGGGCCCCGATGTGCCTCTACCTGCCCCTGCACACCTGTCTTCCTCTCCTTAGATCATCTCGTCTTCCTCCACGCATGAGTTGCACTCGGCCGGTGTGGAAAAAATGTGGACCGGCTCTCGCCTCTCTTTTTCCCTAGCACTTTGAAGCCTAAAGTGTGATTGCTCTTGGATCGTGGCCGCTTTCCCTTGAACGTTTTGTCATGAAAAGCAGGCTTGGCTCTCAGCTTTATCCCATAGCCAGTGATCCAGCACTAAACCAATCAGCCTGCTCTCTGCAGGATACTCTTAGCAACCAGAGAGAGTGAGGCATCGAGCAGATAGGGGCTTCCTCTGCTCTAAAACACATGTCCCTTTGTCTTCCCTGGATGTGACAAACACATCCATCATAATAATTTAATAAAAGACGGAATTCAATTGTATTGCCATGCTTTGATCAGTAAGAGTAAGTGCAAACACAAGCAACCAATGATCAGATAACCTTGTTGTGATTTCATGTGAGATGTTTGACAATTTGCAATTAATCAGAAATAAATGAGTGAGGGAGTTGGAGTTTAGGTAGACCCCTGTCTGAAAAATCTGTCTAATCATCTGAAAAGTCATTAACAACAGAGACAGTTAAGTGACAACCCTTAAGCTTCACTTATGCTCTCATTAAAAGTTGATCCTATCAGTGCTCATTGCTGCTATTTCAGACTGCAAATTACACCAGCCATATGCACATTCCCATGACACTAACGAACATCATCCATCTTCACAAGACATTTGGCAGAACTTTAGTCTGATGTTTTGAAGTGTCACTAATGGATGAGTATTAATGATATTGTGCATTGTTACCAATTTCTGTCATCTAAGGTCCTGTACTAACACATCCACAGTTAAATCTGATAGTTTCAAAGGTCTTTAAAAAGAACATTGAAGGCTTTTGATATGTATCATACATGTATTGCCTAACACTACACTAACCTAAATAGCTTCTCTTTATTTTGTTCTTATACTGCAGAGTATTGGTATTTCTCATTCCCACATTCCTTGCATTGCTTCTCTTGCCCTCTTTGGAACTATCCCTTTCCATTTACATTTGTAAGCCATAAATACGAGCTCAAACAAGTCCATTTCAAACTAAAGCCAGTAATGGAAAAAGAGGCACAACAACGTTGGTGGGTTTTTTAAATCCATGGAGAATGTGCATTTTGCCCCCCAATGTTGAAGGCCCACTAATGATGCTGTGATTTTTATTTAAGTCTGCTGTGGATTTCAGGGGCTGCTATGTGATCCAGGGACCTGGGAATACCTGAGAGACCAGTGAAGACTGGTGTGAGCCACTGCCATTGTTGTCCTAATGCCTCCTTCAATTATCTACAAGCAGCTCATTTGTACACGAGCCCCTTACTGATGGCTAAACCACCCCTGCTGTTTCTTCACCAATTTCTCCCCTGATTAGCTGGATCAGTGGGCATTAGAGAAACCCGGGACAGACCAAACACAGCAGGAGGGGTGGGATCTACTTTCAGACATCCCAGAAATCCCTCTGTCTACCCGTGTGCCAAGGACAAATGGAACGGAGATGGCCATTCAGTATTTCAGTCCCACCCCACACACAATGTTTATTTAGCCACCCTTCAAACTAGACACTTTTAATCTATTTTCCTTTTTGCTTTAGAAATGGCAAAGCCAAGAAATGACTGGAGAAATGGCAAAGCCAAGAAATTACTGGTGGCTGCTGGATTAGAGTGAACATTGATGCCCCATTGTCGCACGCATACACACGCACCAATGAACATGCTCACAGATTCAGCTTAACATAGAGATTGTCCAGGTATTTCTGATGTTTGCCTATTGACCTCTTTATACCTGTGCGTAGGCTTTATTTTGTGTTTGAACAGGTGTGGATGAAAGCCCCACTGCAGAGGAGAGAGAGGTGCTGTCCTCTGACTAGACAGTGATTCACCTTCCCCTGGTGTTGGGAGCATTGCTTTGGCCAGATGTCTCCTGCTGATGTTCTGGAACTGATCAAAGGTATACAGTTCAAACCGCCAGTTAGTGGTGACAACCATGACAGTGGCGTGTTCTAGCCGCCGTCTGATCCGATAAGCAGTTAGCGGGGTGTGTTAGGTGATATGTATCTCCGGATTAATTGACACACCTGTGTTTCATTCACATCATAGACAGTCAGTGCTCATCATGATCAACTCATCAGAGATCCTTCAACACCGGGGCCACAGCTGGACCGCTTGGGAAAGGTGTGGATGATCTCTAAGAGTATGCACAGGAACGTGAGTTGACTATGTGAGAGAAAGAGTGTGTGTGTGTGAGAGAGAGTGTGTGTGAAGGTGTGAGATCTAATTATTGTGTATAAGGTTTGTAGTGGATAAGCGTAGTGGATACGTGCTCTTGTGTGAGAGAATGTGCTCTCTCTGTCACGGTCTGATGGAGTACAGTCCTGTATTACCTTCCTTCCAGCGTGTGTGGAGATTTACTTTGAGGCCCCGTACTAAGCTGTGATTTGGGACAGTTTACTTGATGACATGAAAGAGGGATTGAGTAACACTTTAACTTATTACATAGGAACAAAACCTGCTTGCATCTGTTTATAACACTGGTAATACCTGTTTATAGGTTTATTTGATTTGATTTAAATTGATTTAAACTTGGAAAATCCCATTGAACCCAAGGCCCCTTTTACAAGGGAGCACTGCACACAATCATACAAATTCACCATATTTACAATTCCATCGCTTGCGGTTATCATTATTTCCATTAAATCCCTATCGATTTAAATCTCTATGTCAATGTAATTGTTATAGTCTTTATGTTAGGATTGTGTATATTAACCAGAGAGAATGAGGAGACGTTTTAATAAATATATAAAAACATGAAATAGGTGAAAATTCCAGTTGAAGCTTAGCTGTGAAAGTTATCTGTTTTCAAAGGCCAAGGAGCCCTGACCCACAGCCATTGTCAGTGAACTCTGTCTTCAACCGAAGACCAAACAATACCTTCTATTTGAACAGGTGATCCTATTCTCGATAGAAGACTAGTAGAGATGGGACCACTTGAGTCATTTAATGACAGCATTTCCATTGTTTTTGTTGAACGTTTCATTTGAAAGATTAGACCTAGCTATTAGGAAAGCATTTCTTTTTAATTGTATAAACTTTTGGAGTGTATAATGACTTCATTTAGAGTATCTAACATCCAAAACGAACATCAGATCAAGAAATAAGTGTTAGGTAAATATTTTAGATCCAGCTAATTGTCATCATTCAACTTCATGTCAATTAGGTGGTGTAATTAGCGTGAACTTGTTTACCTTGGCAACAGTGGCTCTGTGTTTGGCACCTCTGAGCTTGTTTTGATCATCTCCGAAGGGCTGTACCAGTTTATGTCATCGGAATCGTTTCTTCTTATTCTGCTTGACAACTATTAATTGAAAGACAAGAGATATTCTCAAATATTTGTGGTGTACGTGTTCAACTGAACGTTCAAGCTTTTGTTTTTTTAATGTCATTTCCACACCTTGATGTCTGATCCATCACTTTGATAGACATTTCAGAACCTAAAAGGTGTCTTAACTTGTCCAAAGTAAACCTCAGACACCAAATCCATGCAGAGTGCAACATGAAATGAGGGGTGGAAGCTGCTTCTATAATATAAGTTGAATGCAAAACGTTGTATGGGATTGGTGTGTTGAAGAGGATAAAGTGTACATTGTGATTTTAAATGGACTTTGATTGAATGATACCATGGTGTGAAAATCTACCTGGAGATGGATCATGGGTCAGATTCACATTCCTATCTCCATTTCTTTGAAGCCCAGCCCTCTCTCTCTCACACCCAGGAGTCAGTCTTGGCCCACTGTGAGTCATGTGACTGCTGAGGGAGGAGGGGGAACAGCAGGATAGGAGAGAACCTCACCAGACTAAGGTGAGACCCCCTTTACCTGCTGAGTGCAGTCCTCTCTTGCCTCCCCACCCATCACCTGCATCTCACCTGTGCTCTGCCTGAGTCTCCATGTCAACCTTCATCTTAGGCAGCCTTCTGGATTGAGAGTCAATGCATGGCTGATGACTGCAATTTATCCCTCAGAATTGATGGTTGAAGATTCTGTGAGTTCTTTCATTCTGGACCTGGTGATGTACTTCTCATTAACAGCCCTATTTGATTTCACTGTGGTAAAGAAGCCTCAAGACTTGACTCTGCTCCATCTTGAGCCAACCTCAACAAGAATGTTTACTCTGATGTTGTGAAATAACTCCTGAGATACGTCCCATTGTTTTGGTATCAGTGTTTGGGGATCAGACTGTCCCCTTTATACCAGTGGATGGACACTTAAGACTCTGGACTCCTCTAAGAGCTTTTGGATAATGTTTGGCCCTGGGCAATTGGTCTCCACTCTTCTACCTGCCGTCTTCCACTCGTCTGCAGCACACTTCTTCCCTGTGTTCCCCACCAGACTGGGCTCCCCTCCACAGCTCCTGATCCCTGGGCCCCTGATCAGCTATGAGTCCCTGCGGAGTTACTTGCAACCAGAGCCCTGCAAGGAGGCTCTGTTCCTGGCCACACAGGCAGCTGGGATGGGGCAGTTCACAGACAGCATGGGTGAGTTCCAACCAACAGTCTGCATTAGCACATGGATATTTACATTCATGTGTGACAATTTATTGCACCATCTGATGGCAGAGTAAATGTTTACAAAAGATTTTCTAACAGCTCGTAACTAACAATCAATTATCAAGCACGGTTAAAGAGGGCCTAATGAACGTCGGCGCTAATGATCTAATCTAGAGCCATTAGTTCCTTGTCAACCGTTGGCGATTGTGTAATTGGCGGTTGTGCCGTGCTTTCCAGATGAACAGAGGCCAGTGAAGCAGCGTCGTGCGCGGGCCAACTACAGCAGCTGGCAGCTGGAGGAGCTGGAGAAGACCTTTGAGACCACCCACTACCCTGACGTCTTCATGAGGGAAGCCCTAGCCCTCAGACTGGACCTCATCGAGGCCAGAGTGCAGGTATGGTCCCAACACCTTCTTCCTTCCAAACCATACACTTTTCACTAATGCATGAACTCTGATTTCTAGAAGCCATCTATGTTTCTATCAGCTTTCATGCCACAATGCTACTGTATTTTAAATATATATAAAAATATTATTTGTTTATGAATACACAAAAAAACTGTTAAATCTAGTGGATACTGAAACATTTTTCAAAATGAATGTTTTGCATTGTAAGATATTTCACTCTCTCTTTTTCTAAATATTACATTTGTTCTATTTTCACCAGGTGTGGTTTCAGAACCGCCGTGCTAAGATGCGGAGACAGCTGAAGTTGCAGGGCCAGCTAGGAGAGCCATTTCCCAGGAAGGACAATGCTGAGGACACAACAACAGACAAACCCAACAAGAGCTTACCAGAGCTAGAGAGCTCTGACGGCGAGCACTGGGAGAGGAGGCAGGAGAAAGGAAACTATCCCTGGAATAAACTACCTCGTTCTGCTGTTGTGACCACCCCCATACAGAGTACGATTCAGGGGCCAGCAGGAGAATGGGAGGGGATGGAGGGGCCCAGTCCAGAAGAGTTCCGCTCCTGTAGCATTGCCAAGCTGCGGGCCAAGGCCAGGGAGCACGAGGCTGAGATCCACAGCACTGTGACCAGGTCAGGAGGAGGAGAGACAGCGGCACTGCAGACACAAACACAGAACACTGACGACGGAGAGAGCAACTGATATGGTTATTTCTCTCTGCATGGCTTTTGCAAACAGGTCCCTAAGACCTCATCATGGTTGAGGCAACTTGCCTAAATACCCCATCCTGGGTTTTATTCTGTTATTCAATAAGGATTTAAACTAAGATTTACAAAAGGTGCTAATTTTTTGTTTAATATTATTTAAATCTATTAAGTGTTTTGAAATGCCATTATTTGTCTGTACTGGACATCCTTTTCTATTAACAATCACGCTAAATGTGTATTTGAAATGCTCAGACTAGCAAGAGGTGAATGCTTTCCAAAATATATAGTATATCCATAGCAACATCTTGACATATTATCCTTCATGTTTCTTTACAATTTGGCTGAATGATTTCAGTTCTATCTTGAACTCCTGTGGGAAGCAGTGTTACTTAAAAAAAACACATAAAACAAAGATTACATTGTTATCTTTTTACATTCCCTACTGAGGTGGTTCATTTTATTTGTATTTTATTTCACCTTCATTTATCCAGGTGAGTCAATTAAGAACAAATTCTTAATTTAATATATTCATGGTTTTTCACACCTAAATAAATCTGTACATAATACATGTACAACTCAGTTATGCAGTCCTGACCTTCATCCAATACCTCTGGATGTGAAATGTTATTTAGGTATAGGGTCTTTAGATATTCTGCTGCATTACTGGTGACTAAATGCTCTTACATTAGCCATCAGATTAGGGTAAAATTAAAAGAGGAAACGCTCTGATGACTTCTCAGTGATCTCATCGATGACAAGCCCAACCCTGGCCGGGGCTATCCTGTTACCTTCACTGCTGAACGAGAAGCAGGATGTCTGCATGCTGCCACAGGCCCTCAGGCCCTCGCAGGAAACAATGGAAGTGGCTGAAACATGACTGCCCCCAATGACAGGAACGCTTTCTGAAGATTACGAGGCAAATACATGTTGTTGTTTCCTGCGAAAGATAAACTTTTGAAAACAATGCTGTCATTTAAATACATCAGATAGGCTACCACTGTTTGTATATTTTATCAGTATTGTCGAAATGTATATCAAGAGGACTCAAATATTGTATCGTCTTGAGTTATACTGTATATCGATGTTTTAAAAAAAGTACAGTAGGCTAAGACATATTTACACGATGGGACTATAAGAATAGCCTGTATCATCATTATCAGTACATTTCCAGAGGTGGCACTATTTGTCCTACTAAACTGTATTATGTTGATTTTCAGAGCATGGAAAGCGCAGCTGTTCCAAGTCTAATGGATTTTCAGCCTCCCAGTCAGAGCACTTCCTTTGGGCTTAGACGTTGGCCTTTTTTGTATGGCCAATCTCCTGTACGACATGAACAGCCTTTAGTTCTGTGGAAGAAACATGGGAAATGACACCACTTGGCCAAGGTCACTGCAAATTCCAATGCAGAATCTGGGAATATGAATAGGGAGTTGGAAGGAATGAAATGAAAGGAGAATGTAAATCTTGAGAGCAGGGCCGGCCCTAGCCTTTTGGGGGCCCTCTTGACAGCGGAGAGAAACAAGTTTTAAAGTTAATTTCCTGCAATTCTACATATTTTGTCATGAGGCGGATTATTTTTAAAGCAATTTTATAATATATTTCATGCAATTCTAATCATGGGGCGGAGAGAAAAATGTGCAGTTTTACAGCTTATTTACTGGAATTTGACATATTTTGCCATGACATATGCCATGTTAATATGATAACTGATTTAGAGTGACTAACAAAATCAATGGGGGCCCCCTGGAGGTAAGGGCCCCTGCACACATGCCCTTCGTGTTGGGTCGGTAATTAATTTGTCCATGACTACTACAAGTTTAGATAGCTGGGTAGACTAACTTACCAATCTAAAAAAATGCTAACTGACAAGAGCTAATTGAGCGACTGACATAGCAAGAGGAAAACTGCACATGCACAACCAATTTTCGACATTGCACCTTGTGTATTCTATTATTCTAAAGCTCAACATTAAGTTGAGTCCCCGACTCAGTTTCTTTGGGGATGGGGGCCCCCTAAAGGCCGTGGGGTGACCGCCTATGTCACTTATGCCCGCCTATGTCACTTATGCCCACCTATGTCACTTATGCCCGCCTATGTCACTTATGCCCATAGCCGGCCCTGCTTGAGTGTTAGCTTGAGTCTCCTGTATGTTTTCAAAAGTCTCTCTGTAGTCTAACAGTGCCCCCCTCTGGTAATGAACTCTCTTCTCCATTCATGGGCCTTTTATCGATTAGATTTTGCTCACACCTTGCATCCTCTCTCCTCCGTCCTCTCTTGCCTCCTTTGAAAAAGGAAAAGGTTAATCGAGGACAGTCGGCGAGGAGAGTGAATGTGGATGGAAATGCGCTTACTTGAAATGATATGGTCCTTCTCCACTCACACATCATTAGGCAAATTGCGTTTACAGGGGTGGATCCCAAAATAAGTGTAAAGTGATCAAAACAAATTAAGTTAGTTGTGCAAGACATTTTATAGATAAAACAAACAATAAGTAGAATATTGTTTTTAAACGTGTGCATGTTTTTCTCCTCTGACAAAACAAAAGCTGATTCAAAGGGGGTGTGGAAGATTTCAAAACTCTTCCGCAGTAGGATACACATGAATATCCTCGATGAAAGTTGGCTATCGAGGAGGGGAGGACACTCTTTCGTCTGCCTACTAATGACTTGACACACTCCTTGACCACTTATTGGTTTCCGAGTCATGGAGGAGAGAGGACGGAGAGAGGACGCAGGACAGTCTTTTGGCCAAACGAGAAAAAACAATATGTATTATTATTACTGTCCTGTCCTGTCCTTTATTCAGTCAATATTGTATATTCATTGTCAGCAGCATATTGCCAGTGTGCATTTGCTTCAGTAATAATTAAACTATCCATATCTTTATATTCTGTAGATTTCAAGGTCTGGTAACACTTATTTCAAATCAAATCAAATCAAATCAAATTTTATTGGTCACATGCGCCGAATACAACAGGTGCAGACATTACAGTGAAATGCTTACTTACAGCCCTTAACCAACAGTGCATTTATTTTAAACAAAAAAGTAAGAATAAAACAACAACAAAAAAGTGTTGAGAAAAAAAAGAGCAGAAGTAAAAAATAAAGTGACAGTAGGGAGGCTATATATACAATAGAATAAAGTGACAGTAGGGAGGCTATATATACAGGGGGTACCGTTGCATAGTCAATGTGCGGGGGCACCGGCTAGTTGAGGTAATATGTACATGTGGGTAGAGTTAAAGTGTCTATGCATAAATACTTAACAGAGTAGCAGCAGCGTAAAAGGGATGGGGTGGGGGCAGTGCAAATAGTCCGGGTAGCCATGATTAGCTGTTCAGGAGTCTTATGGCTTGGGGGTAGAAGCTGTTGAGAAGTCTTTTGGACCTAGACTTGGCACTCCGGTACCGCTTGCCGTGCGGTAGCAGAGAGAACAGTCTATGACTAGGGTGACTGGAGTCTTTGACAATTTTGAGGGCCTTCCTCTGACACCGCCTGGTATAGAGGTCCTGGATGGCAGGGAGCTTTGCCCCAGTGATGTACTGGGCCGTACGCACTACCCTCTGTAGTGCCTTGCGGTCAGAGGCCAAGCAGTTGCCATACCAGGCGGTGATGCAACCAGTCAGGATGCTCTCGATGGTGCAGCTGTAGAATTTTTTTGAGGATCTGAGGACCCATGCCAAATCTTTTAGTCTCCTGAGGGGGAATAGGCTTTGTCGTGCCCTCTTCACGACTGTCTTGGTGTGTTTGGACCATGATAGTTCGTTGGTGATGTGGACACCAAGGAACTTGAAGCTCTCAACCTGTTCCACTACAGCCCCGTCGATGAGAATGGGGGCGTGCTCAGTCCTCTTTTTTTCCTGTAGTCCACAATCATCTCCTTTGTCTTGGTCACGTTGAGGGAGAGGTTGTTGTCCTGGCACCACACGGCCAGATCTCTGACCTCCTCCCTATAGGCTGTCTCATCGTTGTCGGTGATCAGGCCTACCACTGTTGTGTCGTCGGCAAACTTAATGATGGTGTTGGAGTCGTGCCTGGCCATGCAGTCATGGGTGAACAGAGAGTACAGGAGGGGACTGAGCACGCACCCTGAGGGGGCCCCCGTGTTGAGGATCAGTGTGGCAGATGTGTTGTTACCTACCCTTACCACCTGGGGGCGGCCCGTCAGGAAGTCCAGGATCCAGTTGCAGAGGGAGGTGTTTAGTCCCAGGATCCTTAGCTTAGTGATGAGCTTTGAGGGCACTATGGTGTTGAATGCTGAGCTGTAGTCAATGAATAGCATTCTCACGTAGGTGTTCCTCTTGTCCAGGTGGGAAAGGGCAGTGTGGAGTGCGATAGAGATTGCATCATCTGTGGATCTGTTGGGGCGGTATGCAAATTGGAGTGGGTCTAGGGTTTCTGGGATTATGCTGTTGATGTGAGCCATGACCAGTCTTTCAAAGCACTTCATGGCTACAGACGTCAGTGCCACGGGTCGGTAGTCATTTAGGCAGGTTATCTTAGAGTTCTTGGGCACGGGGACTATGGTGGTCTGCTTGAAACATGTTGGTATTACAGACTCAGTCAGGGACATGTTGAAAATGTCAGTGAAGACACTTGCCAGTTGGTCAGCACATGCTCGGAGTACACGTCCTGGTAATCCGTCTGGCCCTGCGGCCTTGTGAATGTTGACCTGCTTAAAAGTCTTACTCACATCGGCTACGGAGAGCGTGATCACATAGTCGTCCGGAACAGCTGGTGCTCTCATGCATGCTTCAGTGTTGCTTGCCTCGAAGCGAGCATAGAAGTGGTTTAGCCTCGTCTGGTAGGCTTGTGTCACTGGGCAGCTCGCGGCTGTGCTTCCCTTTGTAGTCTGTAATAGTTTTCAAGCCCTGCCACATCCGACGAGCGTCAGAGCCAGTGTAGTATGATTCAATCTTAGACCTGTATTGACTCTTTGCCTGTTTGATGGTTCGTCGGAGGTCATAGCGGGATTTCTTATAAGCGTCCCGGGTTAGAGTCCCGTTCCTTGAAAGCGGCAGCTCTACCCTTTAGCTCAGTGCGGATGTTTCCTGTAATCCATGGCTTCTGGTTGGGGTATGTACGTACGGTCACTGTGGGGGACGACATCATCGATGCACTTATTGATGAAGCCAGTGACTGATGTGGTGTACTCCTCAATGCTGTCTGAAGAATCCCTGAACATGTTCCAGTCTGTGCTAGCAAAACAGTCCTGTAGCTTAGCATCTGCGTCATCTGACCACTTTTTTATTAGCCGAAGTCACTGGTGCTTCCTGCTTCAGTTTTTGCTTATAAGCAGGAATCAGGAGGATAGAGTTATGGTCAGATTTGCCAAATGGAGGGCGAGGGAGAGCTTTGTATGCGTCTCTGTGTGTGGAGTAAAGGTGGTCTAGAGTTTTTTCCCCTCTGGTTGCACATTTAACATGCTGGTAGAAATGAGGTAGAACGGATTTAAGTTTCCCTGCATTAAAGTCCCCTGCTACTAGGAGCGCTGCATCTGGATGAGCGTTTTCCTGTTGATTAATGGCCTTGTACAACTCATTCAGTGCAATCTTAATGCCAGCATTGGTTTGTGGTGGTAAATAGACAGCTATGAAAAGTATAGATGAAAACTCTCTTGGTAAATAGTGTGGTCTACAGCTTATCATAAGATACTCTACCTCAGGCGAGCAAAACCTTGAGACTTCCTTAGTATTTGATTTTGTGCACCAGCTGTTGTTTACAAAAATACAGAGACCGCCACCCCTCGTCTTACCCGAGTCTGCCGTTCTGTCCTGCCGATGTAGCGTATAGCCTGCTAGCTGAATGTTGTCATTGTTGTCATTCAGCCACGACTCCGTGAAACATAAGATATTACAGTTTTTAATGTCCCGTTGGTAGGATAACCGTAATCTTAAATCGTCCATTTTATTATCCAAAGCTTGAACGTTGGCTAATAGGATTGATGGGAGAGGCAGTTTACTCGTTCGCCGTCGGATCTTTACAAGGCACCCCGACCTACGTCCACGGTATCTCCGTCTCTTCCTCACGCGAATGACGGGGATCTGGGCCTTGTCTGGAGTCTGTAGAATATCCTTCGCGAACGCCTCGTTGAAGAAAAAGTGTTCGTCCAACGCGAGGTGAGTAATCGCTGTCCTGATATCCAGAAGCTCTCTTTGGTTATAAGAGACGATGGCATAAACATTATGTACAAAATAAATTACAAATAACGCGGAAAAACACACATAATAGTACAATTGGTTAGAGGGCTGTAAAACGGCAGCCATCTTCTTCCGGCGCTGTTCAACATTTTGCTCTTATTATTATTATTTATTTTGCTCTTATGTTAAAACAATGAATATATAAAAAAAACATGTTAATACGATATTTTAGTGTAATTACAGTGTTACTACACATAATAACAACTGTAAAGTGTTTCCCAAGGTCTTTGTTTTATTTTTTGGTATGTTGTTCCTACTTTGTATTAGGCTACTTGTATTATTTACACCAAGTAAATGTTTTTTTGCTGTTTGTAACTATAACAATGTCCATCTAATATATTTGTAGGCTATGCATCTAGTTCAGGTTGTCGAGTTCTCTGTGAGGGTCAGTTTCTCCTATGTTGGGTCAAACTCAAATTTCAGACACACTCAAGTTGTTCTTTTGTCCAATCTCAATTAGAGAGTATCCCTCAGTCACTCCATCTTCATTTGGGCCCATCTCATTTGGGTCAAATTTGAAACCACCATTGGTGACCCAAAATGGGTCAGTGGGTCTGGATTCTGGGTTAATTCATTTCATGGAGACTTTAAGCCTTTTTTGAGTTTGCAACATGTAACTTAAAGTATGTATCATTGGTTTTTCCAATGAAAATGTCCCATATGCAAATGAGCAAACAAGGGCTCAGCAGAATCCTTTGTATTCATAGCCTAATTGAGTTGCTCATTAAGGCTTCAACACTAATGTCTGCTCATTAGTGCGTTAATGTAGGACTATAGCCTATTTTGTCCATGAAAACTATTGATATTAAAACCACACAGACTTCAACAATAGTGTAAACATTGATTATATATATATATATTATACCAATGATTACCTCTCTGAAACAGGCTATTCAGGACATAATGCAAATGAATATTTGATAACCGGACAGAGACTAAAAGGACCGATTAATTGTCAACACTGTGATTATTGAAAAGTGCAATTATGTCACCAGTGGTGTAAAATGATCATTAACAGCGGTAATTAGGCTACTGAACCAAAGCCTCGCCCCCTTGCGTCACGCCAATATACGTTTTAATGTGGTATGCAATGGTAGCCTATCAGTCGCGAGCATCAGCTGATGATTGAACACTGGACAGTTTGAGCTGGCGTTTCTTTCTCGGTAATCGGTATCTTTCTTTCTAGTACCTGCACATCCCCTCAAATAAGAAATAACACCCACTGGTTGCATACTTCTCTTTGGTTTATATTTTTTTCCGGAAGTCAATTATTTGACAGGACAACGCGCTCCGGGAAGGATGGCTGCCATCAAGGCGCTTCAACAGTGGTGTAAACTTCAGTGCAATGGGTACCGAGATGTGGCTATCATCAACATGACAACTTCTTTTAGGGACGGGTTAGCGTTCTGTGCGCTTATCCATAAGTACAGACCGGACTTAATGTAAGCATTTTAATGACTTAACAAGAAATAAATAATAATAATAATAATAATAATAATAATAATAATAATAATATATATTGATTTGGTTGAAGAATTGATGTTCAATGTTATGGTGAATCAGGTACAACAAATCATTAGCAGCTGCAAACAATCAATACGTCAAACACTTCAGTGGGTATTCACTGTTAAAACCACAGTTAGAACTGAATTTTGAATCATATGATGAATAGCCTACCTCGGCGTTTCCCAAACTCGGTGCACCGAGTTAGGGAAACCTTGGCCTACTGTCAACGTAACTTATCATAACCAAACAGTTCATGTTTTTGTCTTTTACTTTGTCTTCTACTTTGCAAACACATCTTGTAGTTTAGGCTATAGCTTCAAATCATGATTTAGAAAAGGAATGTTCTCATGTAGGCCTAATGTAATCCCTTGAGCACTACATACAATAGCAAATAGCGATCGTTTCTATCAAGTTCTACTATTTATTTTGAATGAAAGTATTCCCAGTGGCTTCCTGTCTGCTTAACAATGGTGGCGAGAATCCCCTTCTCAAGCATCCCTTTGCCAGATTTAGCCAGAGGCTTTACAACATTTTGGTTGAGAGATGAGGCTAGATTAGCATAGGCAAATATCCATATGAATATAAGTGAATTTTAAACTACGAGTAAGAAATATTTTGTTTTTTTAAATCATAGTTTCATAGAGGTATTCATGTGATCCTTTATTTTTAAATCAATACATTGCATAATGTCACATGAATGGAAATAAAATGTGCCCTAGTCAATCTTAACTTTTTACCGTGTTTCCAGGATAAGTCAAACATCATTCTTGTTTACCAAGAAAACACATTTTGATTTTATGTACTCAATGTCTAAAACAGAAAGTAACCTCACAGCATAACCATTCCCACAAGCTTTCTTGCTGTACTAGTGCACTAGAATATTGTTTTTTATGTATCCCAGAAACCTGGTTATTTTCCTTGAACAGGGCAGTTAGTCACCCAAATTCACATGAGAATAACCTTTTTATCAACGTGCCACAATGTGAATGATTCATTTCCCTGTGTTCTATATTCAGAGACTACGACTCCCTGAATAAAGAGGATGTTTTTGACAACAACAACTTGGTAAGATTTACTGTCTATTTATGCGTGTAACATCGGCACTGTTCGAGGTTGTAAATTGACATGACCTTACTGAACTGTTTGGCCATCTTATCAGGAAGTCACAGTTGGTTTGTGTTTGAGGGGATTGCATTGTTAGAAATGCATCAAGTCCTTTGTGGTAACATTTAGGCCTATTCTTTATTAGAGAAGTCTCCAAAGGACTGGAATTGTGCACCAGTCAATTCATGGTTATTTTTTATATATCCCTCAGAAGTGTTTCTATAGAACTGGGGCAAACAAGTTTTGCTCTGAAGGGTGATGTTAATTGCAACTTTATGGCTCACCATAAATGTGACCTATTGCTTGTAGCATGCATAGTATGTACACGCAGTGGCCAAATGCAGAACAACGTCTTTCCCAGTTGATAACTGGACAACATGTATTCCTAAGTGATTCCTAAGATTTCAGGTTATTCATATACCAACTGTAGTTTGGGAAACCATCTCTGCTAGTGGTGCTATACAAGATCTGTCTCATGTTGCTGTTTTATTGTGAGGAGAATGTCATGTGCGAGTTGTATGGAACGTGTCAAGTCAGTCAGTAAGTCTTACACTGCCTAACAATTCACTCGATAGTGACTTTGGCTCATTACTATATGTGACTTTGGCTAGTTACTCATTTCTATTGATACTACTTCGACAGGTGCCAGCTTAAATATTAACACCTGAAGAACATCAGACATTATGGTTGACTTGGTTGTATTTCACTTGATTTTAACTCTTTGTGAAGATATTTGAGGTTTTTCCGTTCACCGGACTGTCTCAGTTGACAATGTTTTATGTTCCTGGTATGAAGGAAATAGGGGGGAAGTGTGTGAGGACTGTTGTGATAAGAATGAGTCAAACAGCAGCGCAGTTGGGACTTGTCCATAATTAGGAATTCTCTCTGTGCTGGTTTCCTCTGTTTTTGAGTATTATAGACCTCATAGTGTGCTATGCACTCCAGGATCTGTTGCAAAACACTAGCTGCTAGTCGTGCCGATCCCCCACAGTGTCTGTTAAGAACCTGAGAACCAGAAGAGGCTCGCTGGAGTATTCATTATGAATGAGGCTTACTGTTATCCGTGGGCCACTCGATCCGCACGATAAAGTTCTATTTACAAATGTTAGACAGTATGGTGGGACACTACACTGCTGGGGGGTTGCATAAGAAGAATGTGTTTTAAGCCACAGTTGGGCCTTTGAAGAGAACAGTTTTGGTAACTAGTCTATTTGACCTACCGAATTCCTCCGTGGTGGAGTCCAAACACCCATGTTGTGTAGCTACCTCCTTTTTAGTCTGAGGTAATCCCATACACAGTGACAGTAGTCCTCTGTATTTCATGACAAGGAGGTCCCAGGTCCCAGAGGTTTCTCTCAGTGGTGGGTCTATCTATCATTACAAACTCAAATATGCAGTTGTCTTGTCCAGACTCTGTTTCGTTACGGTACAGCAACAATGGCCAATTCCGTTACTGTTATACAGAGAATCTCACAAATGCAGAAATTGTATGGCCTTTCTCCTCCTGCTCCAACACGAACGGATATGCCGTTCTGCAAGGCTGTACTTTAACATTTTAATGAGCACATCCAGGTTGATCCTAAACAATGTCCCGTTCTCCTACTCCCTCTGTGTTCCCAGGGCTGAGCGTGCACAGGAAATGTGCTATTCATTTTTCACCCCCTGTCCAGACCATTCTGGACTTTTCTATTTTCTATTTCTGAAGAGACTATTCTGTCTGGCTTATGTTTACAGTTAAATTAAGTAGTTGCTATGTATATTAAGAAACCCTCAAGAACATTGGGAAAGTGTTATTCAAATGATGTAAGATTTTTCCTTAGTATTACCTCTGCTTTGTAAATGTTCAAAAAATGTTATTTTTAAACTTTTTTACAAACCATTGTTATCAGTGTTCTGCTTGCTAGGGGGTACTCCAATACATCTGGCCCCTCTAATTGTTGGCTCTCTATGGGTTTAGGGTTGGTTAATAAAACAAGTGTTTATTTTTACCTTCAGGCTTTCCGGGTTGCGGAGGACAAGCTGGGGATCGCTGCTCTGCTGGATGCAGAGGACATGGTGGCCCTGAGGATCCCAGACCGACTGAGCGTCCTCACCTACGTCTCCCAGTACTACAACTACTTCCACGGACGCAACCCTAGTAAGACTCTGTCTTGAGGCAGCTTTGTTACATTGGAGCACTGGTCTATACGCTGCATTATAAGTGTTAAGTTTCCTTTCCTGGTGAGGTGTACAGTTAAGGTGATCGTGGGAAGTACACAGGTGTCATGTAGGGTTAAATTGGGTGAAAATATTACTTCAAACCTGTTTAGTCTAATGTGCCTGTCCTTTACAATCAGTAGTAAATGTAAAGCTTGGCAAATGTTTTGTATTTTATTTTTATGCTTATTGGTTTATAAGATATTGTATATCCAAACTATTTCAGTTTCACATGAACAAAGCATCTCTACTGAGCTATTGGTTCAGGTATTGTAGACTAGAGTATTGTGGCTCAACGCTCTAATTTCTGATGGCCAATGTTCTTTTTTCCAGTTGGAGGGGTGGGTGCTGTGAAAAGACCAGCAGAGGGCTCCAAGGAGGAGCTGTCTGGAAAGAAGAATCTCCCGGTGGTGGCCAAAACAATAGTGTCTAAAACGGCCATAGAGAATCGACCACCTTGCTCCTCTCTCATGGTGAAAACCTCCCCCAAATCAACCAGAGCTGCTGTCCAGGTTAGAGGAGTACAAATGTCTCTTTAATGTCAAATTTTTTAAAATCAGATGTTTGACTGTCATACATTTTGGTGAACTACTGAATATATATATATATATATATATATATACAAAAGTATGTGGACACCCCTTCAAATGAGTGGATTCGGCTATTTCAGCCACACCTGTTGCTGACAGGTGTCTAAAATCAAGCACACCGCCATGCAATCTCCATATTCAAACATTGCAGTAGAATGGCCTTAATGCAGCGCTCAGTGACTTTCAACGTGGCACCGTCATAGGATGCCACCTTTCCAACAAGTCAGTTCGTAAAATGTCTGCCCTGCTAGAGCTGCCCCGGTCAACTGTAAGTGCTGTTATTGTGACGTGGAAACGTCTAGGAGCAACAACGGCTCAGCCTCGACGTGGTAGGCCACACAAGCTCACAGAACGGGACTGCCGAGTGCTGTAGCGCGTAAAAATCGCCTGTCCTCGGTTGCAACACTCATGACCGAGTTCCAAACTGCCTCTGGAAGCAACGTCAGCACAATAACTGTTCATCGGGAGCTTCATGAAATGGGTTTCCATGGCCGAGCAGCCACACAAAAGCTTAAGATCACAATGCCAAGCGTTGGCTAGAGTGGTGTAAAGCTCACCGCCATTGGGCTCTGGAGCAGTGGAAACACGTTCTCTGGAGTGATGAATCACGCTTCACCATTTGGCAGTCCGACAGATGAATCTGGGTTTGGCCAGGATAATGCTACCTGCCCCAATGCGTAGTGCCAACTGTAAAGTTTGGTGGAGGAATAATGGTCTGGAGCTGTTTTTCATGGTTTGGCCTAGGCCCCTTAGTTCCAGTGAATGGAAATCTTAACGCTGGTTTGTCAAGATCGGTGTGGAAGAACTTGACTGGCCTGCACATAGCCCAGACCTTAACCCCATCTAACACCTTTGGGATGAATTGGAACGCCAACTGCGAGCCAGACATAATCGCCCAACATCAAATCAAATCAAATTTTATTGGTCACATGCGCCGAATACAACAGGTGCAGACATTACAGTGAAATGCTTACTTACAGCCCTTAACCAACAGTGCATTTATTTTAAACAAAAAAAGTAAGAATAAAACGACAACAAAAAAAGTGTTGAGAGAAAAAAAGAGCAGAAGTAAAATAAAGTGACAGTAGGGAGGCTATATATACAGGGGGGTACCGTTGCAGAGTCAATGTGCGGGGGCACCGGCTAGTTGAGGTAGTTGAGGTAATATGTACATGTGGGTAGAGTTAAAGTGACTATGCATAAATAATTAACAGAGTAGCAGCAGCGTAAAAGGATGGGGTGGGGGGGGCAGTGCAAATAGTCCGGGTAGCCATGATTAGCTGTTCAGGAGTCTTATGGCTTGGGGGTAGAAGCTGTTGAGAAGTCTTTTGGACCTAGACTTGGCACTCCGGTACCGCAGTCTATGACTAGGGTGGCTGGAGTCTTTGACAATTTTGAGGGCCTTCCTCTGACACCGCCTGGTATAGAGGTCCTGGATGGCAGGAAGCTTTGCCCCAGTGATGTACTGGGCCGTACGCACTACCCTCTGTAGTGCCTTGTGGTCAGAGGCCAAGCAGTTGCCATACCAGGCGGTGATGCAACCAGTCAGGATGCTCTCGATGGTGCAGCTGTAGAATTTTTTGAGGATCTGAGGACCCATGCCAAATCTTTTTAGTCTCCCTGCGGGGAATAGGCTTTGTCGTGCCCTCTTCACGACTGTCTTG
Source organism: Coregonus clupeaformis (assembly GCF_020615455.1). NCBI lineage: Eukaryota > Metazoa > Chordata > Actinopteri > Salmoniformes > Salmonidae > Coregonus > Coregonus clupeaformis. The sequence goes on from NC_059198.1 coordinate 26,104,428, forward strand.
GTGTGTTTGGACCATGATAGTTCGTTGGTGATGTGGACACCAAGGAACTTGAAGCTCTCAACCTGTTCCACTACAGCCCCGTCGATGAGAATGGGGGGCGTGCTCAGTCCTCTTTTTTTTTTCCTGTAGTCCACAATCATCTCCTTTGTCTTGGTCACGTTGAGGGAGAGGTTGTTGTCCTGGCACCACACGGCCAGATCTCTGACCTCCTCCCTATAGGCTGTCTCATCGTTGTCGGTGATCAGGCCTACCACTGTTGTGTCGTCGGCAAACTTAATGATGGTGTTGGAGTCGTGCCTGGCCATGCAGTCATGGGTGAACAGAGAGTACAGGAGGGGACTGAGCACGCACCCCTGAGGGGCCCTCGTGTTGAGGATCAGTGTGGCAGATGTGTTGTTACCTACCCTTACCACCTGGGGGCGGCCCGTCAGGAAGTCCAGGATCCAGTTGCAGAGGGAGGTGTTTAGTCCCAGGATCCTTAGCTTAGTGATGAGCTTAGAGGGCACTATGGTGTTGAATGCTGAGCTGTAGTCAATGAATAGCATTCTCACGTAGGTGTTCCTCTTGTCCAGGTGGGAAAGGGCAGTGTGGAGTGCGATAGAGATTGCATCATCTGTGGATCTGTTGGGGCGGTATGCAAATTGGAGTGGGTCTAGGGTTTCTGGGATTATGCTGTTGATGTGAGCCATGACCAGTCTTTCAAAGCACTTCATGGCTACAGACGTCAGTGCTACGGGTCGGTAGTCATTTAGGCAGGTTATCTTAGAGTTCTTGGGCACGGGGACTATGGTGGTCTGCTTGAAACATGTTGGTATTACAGACTCAGTCAGGGACATGTTGAAAATGTCAGTGAAGACACTTGCCAGTTGGTCAGCACATGCTCGGAGTACACGTCCTGGTAATCCGTCTGGCCCTGCGGCCTTGTGAATGTTGACCTGCTTAAAAGTCTTACTCACATCGGCTACGGAGAGCGTGATCACATAGTCATCCGGAACAGCTGGTGCTCTCATGCATGCTTCAGTGTTGCTTGCCTCAAGCGAGCATAGAAGTGGTTTAGCCTCGTCTGGTAGGCTTGTGTCACTGGGCAGCTCGCGGCTGTGCTTCCCTTTGTAGTCTGTAATAGTTTTCAAGCCCTGCCACATCCGACGAGCGTCAGAGCCAGTGTAGTATGATTCAATCTTAGACCTGTATTGACTCTTTGCCTGTTTGATGGTTCGTCGGAGGTCATAGCGGGATTTCTTATAAGCGTCCGGGTTAGAGTCCCGTTCCTTGAAAGCGGCAGCTCTACCCTTTAGCTCAGTGCGGATGTTTCCTGTAATCCATGGCTTCTGGTTGGGGTATGTACGTACGGTCACTGTGGGGACGACATCATCGATGCACTTATTGATGAAGCCAGTGACTGATGTGGTGTACTCCTCAATGCTGTCTGAAGAATCCCGGAACATGTTCCAGTCTGTGCTAGCAAAACAGTCCTGTAGCTTAGCATCTGCGTCATCAGTGCCCGAACTCACTAATGCTGTTGTGGCTGAATGGAAGCAAGTTCCTGCAGCAATGCTCCAACATGTAGTGGAATGCCTTCCCAGAAGAGTGGAGGCTGTTATAGTAGCAAAGGGTTTGACAAACCGGTGTCCACAAACGTTTGGTCATGTAGTGTATCTCTAAAACATCTATTTTCTCTCTCCTCCACAGAAGACGGAGGTTTTGGTGGAGAGCTCCAATAAGACAGGCACTCTGAGCAGTAAATGTGTTGTGTGCAAATGCCACGTTCATCTGGTCCAACGGCACTTCATCGAGGGGAAGCTTTACCACAGGAGCTGCTTCAAGTAAATGTTCACTTTAAACATAGAAATCAGCTCCATCATTATGGTTAAAACATGTTGAGTACAGTTGGCAAATAGAAATCCAATATGGATGGTGTTAAGAGATGGATGGGAGGTGTTGAATGGAGCTGAAGGATGGGACTAATAACTAATGTAAAGCATACTGTGTCCATAATAAGTATGTAGGTTGTATGTTGGGAGCTTTTGTGAAAGAGCACAGTTAGAAAGATATGGCATATAGAAGCAAACCGGATGGACGTCATGAAAATGATCGGAGAGGTTGAGGGTAGAGGAAGTTCAGGAGTAAAAACAAACAAAATAGAATTATTGTAAAATTGACTGTGTCCATAAAATGTATATAGTATGTATAAGCTGGAAGTAGAGGCCTAAGCATTGTTGTTTACTCCAATTAGTGGAGAGGTGGTGGGGTTGGAAAGTAATAAAGGGAAATATATTTTTTAAAAGGATGTGTGTGTGTATATATAGATAGATAGATCTCTCTCACACACATTTATATATATGGGATTGGAAGTGATGCAGACAATTACATTGATGGAAGTTACAATCTATCTGCAATATTAAAGCTGATCTACCCCCTAAAAAATAATCAAATAAAATGTGTTGACACCTTTACGTTGCACCTTTCACCAGGTGCAGTGAATGCTCCAATGTCCTCCTGGCTGGGGCCTATAAACCAGGGAAGGAGCCAGGTAGCTTCATCTGTAATGACCACCAGAACACCAAGAATGGCTGCAACAAGCCTCCCTCCTCTGGGGCTGTCATCCAAACCGGATCCCCAAGCGCCAACGTTGAATCCAAAAGTGACACCAGCAGAGTCCAGTCTGTCTCCCGCCCCACCTCTGTGCCTTCGACCCCCGTCAAGGTGGTCTTGAAGCCCGTGGAGACCACCACCACCACCACCCCAGCTCCCCAACCATGGACCAGCTCGGCCCGGAGAACCCAGGCAGCACGGCATAAGTTCTTCCAGTCATCTACCTCAGCCCCAGAGGGCCCCCCCAGCAGCCATAAGCCCCCAGCCCCCTCAGGACTGCCGAGGGTGCCCCTGAGTACTGAGGAAGAGAAGAACCGAGCCAGGGCTGTCATTACCAAGAAACTAGTTGAGGCTAACTGCAACAACAATAACACCAGATACTTTGTTATCCGACCAGCAGAAAGGAGGTGAGAAAAGAAGGCCTATGGGTTTACCTACATTATTTTATTCTTGTTCAAGTGTGCATGGCCACAGTTCCTCTCATTTTGTGGATGTCAGCTAATACTGTATGTACATTTCCCAACCTAATGGTGAAAGTATTGTCTCCCCAGGTTTGGAGACTTGCCAAGCTCAGCTGACCTCCCCAGCTGGAAGCAGGCTAACTGTGGGCCAGGCACAGCAGGACAACAAGCAGCCCAACCCTTCACCAGCAATAAGGAATTGCTGAACACTGTCAAAAAAGCCAGCGCCGGACCAACAACTGTATCCTCCACCACCAAAGGCAGGCTTTTTCAATTCCACTTAATTTGGAGAACTTTTTAAAATCAAGTTCAGGTTCTTTCTATAGGTCATATGGAACAAGAAAAACTTCAAAAGCTGGAACGCTTTCTATTACCTTGTTGTTAAGACAAGGATGTAGCCATGAACAGCATTTCGATACAGTTTAAGAGCATTAAGATAAGCTGCTAGTGCATTAGCAGTCTTCACTATCAGCCATTTTTTGTTATTTGGTCATCCCAGCTTGTTTAGCCCTCTTTTGAATTGTAGAATTTGATAAGGAGCTTGAATCATGCACTCTTCTTTCTAAGTGTATATCTCTTTGGCTGTAAATGCAGACCGTGCAGAGGCTCCTGTTAACTGGCGATCTAAGCTCAAGCCTGTTAAAAATGGACCAGGACTGAAGTAAGTCTGGATTGCTCATCAGTTATCTGTTAATCAACCTCTTTCTAATCCTGTACATCCACACAAAGGGAAGGCAGGTATTGTCACCCGGGTGAGAGATTCAGTTATATATCTGGAGAGCTAACCAGTTGGGCATCTCATGTATCCACTCCTCCAGCCTGCGGATTCATCCTGCCTCGCCCTGCTCAGTTATGGCTGACTGGCTCAAATTGCAGCCACTCTCCTCCCCCATCCTCACAAGTCCCAAGGAGTGTTATGGCTGAAATGAACCGTAGTGCAACACTAACTAGTTTCCCAGAGTTCCCCCTGATGACCCCTCCACTGTTTTCTCACCTCCCATTATTCCTAAATATATAAGGTGAGGCTGAATGTTCTGTCTGAACTTACTGTATGTTCAATCCAAAATGGTTGATTTCAGGGAGAGTCCAATATTTTCCTGCTCCTTACATGCACCCTCTTTCTCCAGTACCTCTGACTCTGAGGACCGAGCGATCGTTGTTGAGCAACCCAAACCTGAAGCCATCTCGAAGTCTTTCTCTACTAGTATCATCGTCAACATCAGCTCTACCTCTCCTCGGACTCCCCCAGCAGCCTTCAACCCTCTTCCACCTGGCCCTTTGTCTCACAGAGCTCCATCTCCCAGGCAGCCCCGTCGCGGCTCTGGAGGCTTGGGTACATGCTTTTGATTATCCTCTATAGTTGGCAGAGTAGTGATTACTTTCACGTAAATGATTTGAGTTAACATTTTCGATGACTTGTTGGGGTTTTAAATGATATCGTGCTTCACCTTCTAGGTACTAGAAATTTGAATTATTCTACTACTCTGTCGTCCACTCCTCCCCTGGTTCCTGTCTGGCACAGGGTCCCAACTTCAAGTCAGCCTCACCACAGCTCTGCAGGATCGGGTAAAGACTAGAACTCCACTCAGTGATTGCATCGCAACAATGTATTTGGAGTCTATATATTGCAGTTTATTAATCGGTTACATTTTGTTTGCTTTTTAGGCTCAAAGAATGGCAGTTATTCTCCCCCTATGTCTCCTAAACAGCCTCACCAGGGCTCCACAGGTTAGACTGGGCTTTTTACTTTCTATCACCATTACCAGACATTCTTTCTCAACCATTGATGTTTAAAAAAAAAATAATTATGTCTTAACTTCTGAAAATAAACAAGCTAAGTCTCATGTGACAATGACTCCCTGACTGTCAGCCATTAAATATGTAATAATCCTATTTTATCTACCTCTTAGGCTCTAAAAATGGAAAGTATTTGTCACCCACAAACACTTCCAGGTCTGAAATGAGGTTACCCTTGGTAAGTTGACAGTTCTGTCTCATACATAAACTCTATTTATCAGAGGCAGTAACGATCCTATGTGAAATTATGTAATGTTATGAAATTTCCAGTTCATAGTTAGATAATTACACAGGATTAGCAATTCGTAGTTACACAATGGGTTTTTCTTTGTTTTGTTCAGTGTAAGTCACATCACATCCCCATGGATCAGATAGTGAAGGAGCTGCGTGAGATTGACGACTGCCTGGGTGACTTGGAGAGGAAGGGAGTGGAGATGGAGAAGAGGCTTCGCAGCTGTGAGGAAGGTACTTTCCAAGGAAATTCTCTTTACTCCCAGTGTCCCTCCCTCCTTTGTTGATGTTGACTAATAGCGATTGTTCATTTGCCAAAGCATGTGGGAGAGTGGTGTCCTGTGCATACTGTCTCGCTTTGACATTTTTGTTAAGTTGTTGGTTTTGGGATTGGTCTGGCTTTTGAAGGACATAAACAACAAGTGATTCTGCACACAGTTATGATACTAAAGTTATGTTAAAGAAGACTGACCATGTTTCAACCCTAACTGGGTCTTTTTCAGGACAGGATTTTGAAGGACACCATGGGAGACTCTCAATTGTGTCCTCTCTCCTCGCCGCCGCCTCAACCCATTGGATGAGAAAGCCAGAGGTCCCACCCCTCTGACCTCCTCCAATGGGTTTTGAGAAGGAGAGAGGATGCGAGGAGTATGCAATTGAGATTTTCTCCCTCTGCATCAGTTTATTTCCAAATAGACCAGCCTTTATGATTAGATATTTATTAATGTACTTCAATTGAAATGGCCCAGTCCCTCCACTATTCTCAGTGTTGAGTTGTACTCTGATGGTGAGCCTGTTATCCCTGCTAGCCCACCTGGGACTTTACACAGGAATCCAAACCCACACAGCCTGGAGGGGAGAGGTGTGACTGGTGAACAGGTTCCATTTCCCTCCATGGCCAAATGAGGCGCGAGGCGGGCACTGCCCACATGAGGGCACCTTCTCCCTCTGATACTATCCATCCCCTTTGAGCGATTGAGAGGTGGTGCTGAAGAGCTGAACAGCCCAAGAGACTGGCTGTGGCTGCAGACAGAGCAGGGGGAATAGGGTGCCTGATTGCTCTGCTCAAGGTCACCATCTGGGCACAGTTATATTAATATTATCATCTGGTTCACTGCTTTACTCACTCCTTACATGCACCTGGCTGTCCTGCTGATAGAAGGCAGGGTGAGTTAATGGGACACTCTTCTCTCTGTCCCAGGCCAGTTTGTACTATTGGCTGTGGCTGGTGTGTGTTTGTATACACACAGCCCTTAGGCACTGACAAAGGCTCAATGTGCATGTTGGACTGGAACAATGTGATTCATTTAGTTAATTCAGTCTTGCACAAATGTCATTTATTTTATGTATTGCCAATGAACTTCCTTGACACTGGCCTTTTGCAGAGGGCGAGGGGGACATTTTGATGGACCCTCTGATGGTTGACTGGTTCAACCTGATCCGAAAGAAGCAGACATGCATTAGGAGGGAGTCGGAGCTTGTGTACATGTGAGTACTTGTCAAGTTAAATGTTGCCCAAAAGTATATACACTTTTGGATTTACAATGGCTTAAAAATCACTTATTGCATTTGTCAGAGCTAAGACTCAAGACCTGGAGGAGCAGCAGCCTGGGGTGGAGGGTGAGCTGCGCAGACTGTTGGAGAAACCAGGTAGGAGGCACAAGGCTCACACACAGCATCTCAACTGTTCACTTTACATCCCCCTAACAGATCAGCAGCTACCATTTTGTAGTGTAGTGCTCCACCGGTCTGTTTATCCCTGGTATCACAGATCATCTGAAGTCTACTTCGGAGCGTCGGCGAGAGGACAGGCTGATGGAGAGGTTGATGGAGATTGTAAACGGTAGAAACGCAATCGTAGAAGGACTGGATGAGGACAGGCTCAGGTAGGGAAATATTGCAACTTTGTTGCTTGTACAATTTGATGTGAGTTGTGACCCATTTTTTTGAAATGTGTGGAGCATTTCAATATCTGCAATGGTCTCAAGTGGTGACTGGAGTGTCACTGAGATCAAGCTGGATGTCTAAGTTGAAAAACCACAACATGTTCTCCATTTTAGGGAAGATGAAGAGGATCAGCAATTGAATGAAATGATGCAGACTCTTGGTGAGTATTTAAAGTGGTTGATTTAAAATGCCCCTGTTTTTAAACCCTGGGACGTGCCTTGCTTAATGTAATTTCCTCTTTGTTCTGGTGGACAGGACTTAAAAAATCCAAAATCAAGAGGAAGTCCTCCTTCAAAATGCTGTTCAGACGAAAAAGTAGTAAAAAGGTCACAGTGAGTGATCAGGGGACTGTGTTATAATTGTTCCATCCTGCTCTGGGGGTTGCAGTATGTGTTGTCGTGTCTGGGATGTTTTAAATTGGGTTTATCTTTTCAAGAGGTGATACGGAGTGTGTGTGTATACATCAACTTGTGTTCATGGTGGTATTGGAGTTCAGCTAATAAGTAACAAGATTATGTTGCTGAGCCTGAAGGTCAAAGACCAACATTCAGCTACATATCAGATCGAGTTGGTGTTTTGTCGCAAAGGTTTGTTTAGAAAGGCTTTTTGTTTGAAAAGATTCCAGGCTTTTACTCTTCATTTAGTGTTCAGTTGTTGTTCTTGAGACTGGTCTCATGACACTTGACTGATCATAATCTGATGTTTTGTTCCTTGTGGTGTATATCTAAGATGTCACAATTTTAACTTATGGTTTGCTTCTTGTTTTTTTTCACTCACTGTTTTTCCTCACATCTAGGTTGGGATTGTTGTGAAGGTGTTCAAGAGTCACTGTTAAAATGAGTCAAATGCAAAATAATGTAACTGGTATTGTTGCACCGTATAATGGTAAAGGGAAATACATATCACTGTGATTTAAGTTGTTAGTATCAAAATAATAGAAATTGCCTTAATGCGTGCTGATTTTTTTATTTATTAATTTTTTTTGCTTCAGTAGGTCTAATTATTTTAATACAGATGTATTTATTTGATTATGCTTCCAAAAAGGATGTTATTAGTAACCACAAACATTGAATAACATTTTGAGTGGAATCCGTCTGTAGACCGGGTGAAGTGGTGAGCAGCATGTTCTACGCTGCCACATTTTAAAGGCTGTATTTCTCCTGTTGTGCTGTAGGTGGCACCATGGTTTTACCGTGTGTGTTTTATATATAGGAACCAGGCATGAACCTGAATCCCAATTTGCCACAGTACAGGCAGTTAATTTATTTGCTAATTTTATAAATGCTGCAAAATGTTCCAACTCTGCTGATGCAATAACATTGTGAAAGATTACGTAGAGCAGTAGCTTATAGGCCAGGAAAAGGCTTATAAACTAGTGGTTATGTTGAGCTTTTTATCTTAAACCTGGTTCAATTAAACATAATTCTATACTAATGTATGTACTGAAGCATTGTTTTATGCCTGGTCCATTTATTGCAATGTTTTAAGTAAAACAATTGTTGGCATTTGGAGTCATCTGTGAAAATACTGTTTGAGGTATGCACAGGTCCCAATGTCTCGTGACTTTTAAAAAATTGGAAGGGATGTTAAATGAATGTGTACATAAAGTGTATTTATATTTTTAATTGGAATGAGTTTGCTGTCCAATAAATAATTTGAACATCCTTGGTTTTGAAAGCACTAATATGTAACTTTTTAAGGTCTTGTAGAATTTAATGGTAGGCATTTTTTACTTCAAAATATCATGGCAGATAATTGCTTAGTTTCAATTAACATGTTCCTTGATGAACTGTAGGGGATGTGTTTTCAGTATGATTTGATTACTACAGAGTTCTTCACAGGTCAGACTTTTCATTAGGAACTGAACAATCTAAACCTATCCTTTTTGATTTCTATCTCATATAAGCATAAAGTTACAGCCTGATTTTACGATACAGACCACAGTCCTTATCCACATGATGTTCTGGTTCTGGAGCAGCTAGGCCGGGACGCTACTTCAGTATCAAAGCACAGCAGTGATCATTCAGAGCTACATACTTCTCTTCATCTTTAATGTGGGTTTTAGGGAAGGCATCAAGAATTTGCTCACGTCAATATATTTGCAGCTACTTATAAACAACATATCCTCAATTGAAGATGCATGAAATTGTGATCATGAACTTGGAACAGCATCTTTCTAGCTGAGAGGAAGTGGGGATGATATTGGTGCAGTACACCATGCGTGATGTGGGTGACAGTCAAGACAGAATACGTGTGATATTAGAGTTAATTAAAGCTTTGCGCCCCATCTACTGCAAATGCTTGCGCTTCTGCAATTAAGAATCAAAGGCGAGGGCTTAGTGTCAGGGGGGTGTCTAATACATGGTTTTAACAGGAATGGGACCTGATTTGCCAGGCTCCTAGCGACAAGCATTAACAACTGCCTCAAATTAGAGGGACATTAATATTCATAAGTAAAACAATTCGTCCTGTGAATGTGATGAAATGAAATCCTTTGAGGTGAGCTCTTGTGGCCACGCTGCCGCCGTCCATCAAAATATGCCATTACTGATTGAGTGGTTAATCTTTATGAAAGGGTGGAAAAATGTGTTGTACTGGCTCTGACAAATTATACAATTTTTGTTATACTGACTTATTCAGGGTTTTACATTCAATTAATTGAAATTTAGTTTTTACAAGGAATGGTACCATACTCTACAGGCACCAAATGTGTTCTTACCAGTAGATCTCAATGTGGAGGATAGGAACGTATTATTGCCTAAAAGAACATTGTATTGCATCCCTATGCATGTTTTACAATCAAATACACTACCATCTATAGTATAATCATTTCTATTTGATAGTTTTAGCCATAATTGCTATAGTAACAAGGCACCAGTAAGCAATTTGAGGGCCTATGGGTTAAAACCCTCTCTGTATAAAATGTGTGTGTGTGTTGTACTCATTCAGAGTGCCAGAGTCTCTGCCACTAGCCTGTAATTATGATCCTCGAGGTAATTTTATCAGGCTCATTAGCTCTGAGTAAACGAGAAGCGTGCCTCTAATTTATTGGCCATCCAGGCTGGAGACTTAATTCTCATCAGAGAGATCATAATATTTGTACAGAGACAGACATGTTCTATGAGTTGCTAGGCTGTAAGACCAACACTAAGTGAAAGGGGAAGACTTTATGACTTCTAATCATACAGTAGTTGCAGCCCTTTTAGTGGACTGACAGACACTATACACAATTGAGTATGTGCTAAAACCAGGGTCTAACCCTCATCACATTAATTTGATCTTAAAGCATTATTTCAAATGAAAGTTATTGGTTGTGTAGTCATTAAATTGTAAATGCATGTAGAAAATTAGATTCTCAATATGGCAAACTGAATCGCATTGTTTTGTTCATTGCTTGCCTTCAATGGAGACAATACATTTTCTGTGTCAGAGAACTTTTTTTTTTAGAGGGCCGAGGTAAATATGCTCACAATTACAGTGTGTAGAAATGTGCATGCTGGCTAGTGGAAATGAAATATATAAAGTGCATGACTGGTAGACTTGACAAGTGCAGCTTTCATCCATCTCAAATGTATAATTTTCACTTCCCTTAAACATCCCTAATCCAACCATGTTATCAGTGGGCATGCAGGATTCTGCCTGACTTTCTGCTCAACGCCACAGTAACTTTTAACTTAACAGAGATTCTGCAATGCAGTTGCTTTACCACAGGGTCTTATAAAACTCTCACACTTATCCTTTTCTTGCTGGTTTTGTGGATCAGTAAAATTCCCCTCCCGACACAATATACATAACGTAAGTCTTAATAGATGCCAGAATGTCTCACTCTCCCCAGCCTATGTGCTGGCTCAGTGGATGACTGACTTCACTGTATTTTACCTGTGATTCACATTTGGCTGAAAACCCAGAGAGGATGGTTTCCAAAGAAACCTAGGAACATAATTTGGCCTTTGGTCCTTTTGATATCAGAAAGTGTGCTAATCATAAGTGAGAGGCCTCTGTGGACATATTTGGCATTTCAGATGTTCAGTAAAGGGATGTAAAGTGATTTAATGTTAAATTGTAGTCTGCTATGCAAGAACAGCTTGGTTGGTGTAATATTATAGTAATACCCCCATATGAAGATAGTGATGTCTTCTCCACAATATTTAATTTCTTTGAATTATGCTGTTGTATTCCAGTATCTAAATACTACGATAAACAATTCAATGAGTAATTGCTGTTTACAATGATACCCTCTACTATGAAGGGTTACGGTGCAGTCTACCTTTTTTCAATATCCACTTTCACAGAACCCTCAGTTTACGATAAGAATATTAACCTCATCAATTTCAGGTAACTTTCAACGCTTTAACATCTTGTCTTAAAGACCTACATGTTAGCAGGAGTCTCAGCCCTGGCATTTAGTGACATTTTAAGCCTTTTAACAGAATCCAGACGGATTTGCAGTTTCCTCCAAAGGAAAATAATTTTCTACCCTTCATTTTTTTAGAAATTGTGGGCAGAGGGATTAAGTGAAACAAACATGTAGTAAAAATAGAAGTCTTGTAAATTATTTTTGTAGATATTTGTATTATGTTGCTACAGTAATTATTGCTGTCAGATGCAATTACTGTATTTTGGTAATAGTTATTTTCCACTGCCTTTTCCATCAATGCAACATCGACAGTGTTTCTGTGTAACTGTGCACTCTTTACAGTATGGTAAAATATGTTCCCTTCAAACTACTGGATGTATTCTGGACAGTGCTCCAATTGTTGACAGTGCATTGTGGGAAGTTCACCTTGCTTTCAAACAACAACACACTTTCCTCACTCAAAACGGTTTAAAACATAACGGATACAGTAGTTCGTTTCTCAGACAGCCTATGCGTGGCAGACAGTTTAGAACATAAAAGCTCCTCCTGAGTTTCACATGAGTCTGTGGAGTGTCTCTGCTTGGGTGTGTGAAGGCTGCTGTGTAGTGGAGAGACTGGACTCTGTTCTCTCTCTGTGGGCAGACTGCTTTGATGCAATGCCTGTCTTATCTCTCGCCTGGCAAGGTTAATGAAGTGGTGGCGTTTTCGGAAGGAAGTCGGAATGAGATGAGTAGCAAAGACCAGAGGAAGCTCCGAGATGAAACGTACGACTCTGAGCGGCTATAAGTGGCAATTTTGGTGAATTACTTAGACAATAAGAGGGAGGTTGTCATCCTCTTAAACACAACGGAAGTGGGTATCAGCGAATGGTCGATTGGATCTTTAAGCCCAGTTCATGTGAAATTACATTAGCATTTAGGCTCTGGTTGTAATATGATCTGTCACATCTCCCATATAAGCCCATGTTGGTGTTGCCATGCGTCGTTTTAGTAAAGGTAGTTGTATTCAACTTACATTTTTTACATTTTAGTCATTTAGCAGACACTTATCTAGAGCGACTTATAGTTAGTGAGTGCATTCATTTTTTATTTTTCATACTTGCACAGTAGTTCTAAGCAAGTGTAACAGAGTTGCTTTGAGACACTAAGTTTGTCTGCCCCCTGAAAAGAAACCTTAGCTACATATTAAGACAGGCTTTGGACCCGTTTCCATATGACATTGTCTCGGCTTAGGTACATTTGAAACCCAATTATGGTTTGTCAGGTGCACCAGGTCCCACTTAACTAAAGGGATGGCTCATTTTATTTATGAAACCTCACTTGGAGCCTGGCTCTTGGGTGCAGCTTAAACAAAGGCCAGCAATGGCACCCTAATACGACTATAATAACAGGTGATGTACTGCTAATGCTTTGTAGCCCTCAGCTTTTTGGTTTTTAATATTCCAATTTCCTTTTGCATCTATAACAGCTAATAGGTAAACAGGAATGAATCAGAGAAATGAAGCAGGTCTACATGCCAATGAATTAGCATATAGATGAGTTCATCTTATACAAATAGTGCTCTTTTACCCAGACCTCCCTGCGCTGTGCAAAAGATCATACACTATATCTAAAGTATGCGAGGAGAAAATGTAAATTAATCCATTTCGATCTAATAAGACAATTATTTTTATGTTTAACCCTCATGCTCCATTGTCCAGAATTATTGAGATTGCAGTGAAATCATTCCCAGATTCAACTGAATTGTTTCAACAGGAACACACTGACACTGATGCAGAGAGGACGTAAAGTAGCTGTGCATATCAAGTAGTCTGAGCATTCTAATCATGAATATGTGATGGACTGGAAATGTTGTTTTACATGATCACAAATGTTATTTTACAGAACTTTAATGAAAGGAGCATTATTGACCATAACGTGTTGTATTTCACCCTCATAATTGTAATCCCGTAAATAAATCAGTGGTCATGAATCACAGCTATTTGTTACATAGCTCTTGTTAATATGCTAAAAGAAGCTTATCGAATTGGGTCAGCTAATTAAGCAATTAGCTTATTGCAGCTCTGTGGTGACACTGTACTAATCTATTGTATTGTGAGCACAGATATGCCCAAAACTGAGAGGTAGACATGGCTCTCTCTCTGTCGGGCTTGGCTCTCTTCTCCTTTCCTCTCACTCACAGGATAATGTTTGAAGTCAGTCTTATTCTGAAAGTAGATATTGAGGATGTCTGTGTTCACTAATACTCCCAATTCTCATGCAAATCCCTGGAATTGAATAGGTTGTTTATTGTCTGGTTGTTTATATCGAGACATTTATGCACTGTTGTCGAAGTGTTTGCTCTCTGCGTTTGTAGCTGTGTTAACACACATGAAATCCCCGACAGATTAGACTTTGATAGCGTAAAAGCCATGATGAAATATTTGTGGGTTTAGTTGAGCCTCTTCACATGGCTTTTTAACAGCCGTCTGATGCTGGCACACTTAAGCATGACTTTGGAGCATTAAACCCAAACTACGTTGTATGGTTATTGTACGCTTTCATTTATCTAACATGTTGAGGATGTGCATGAAGGAGAGCCTGCTTTGGGCCCATTAGAAAAAGCTGTTGACTCTCCCTCACGCTCCAACACGGCATTATGCACTGTAACCACATCAACTACATTTTCTCTTAACTTAGAGGGTATGAAATCTTGGTCTGTTTCCATGCTATTCAAATGTGAAATCAGAACAGAAATAACCAATCATCTACCAATCAAGAGGTACAGCTGTTTTAGTAACTGCATCAGCTACTTTCATTAAACTAACTTCCCACTGTTAAATTAACTGCAATGGGCCTTTCAATTTATTTTTTTATTATAGCACTGGGGGGAACACATTCCAAGACTGGTTATGCCACACAGCTCACTCCAACCCACTAAATTAACCCACTGTAACAACCTAACACAGGAAGGCGGTGTCTGAGGATGGCCCAAAAAATTGCCAAAGACTCCAGCCACCCCAGCCATGGACTGTTCTCTCTGCTACCCTTCGGTAGGCGATACCTTAGCATCAGGTCTCAAACCAACAGACTCCGAGACAGCTTCTATCCCAAGCAATAAGACTCTTGAACAGCTGACAATGACTGCCCACCCTCACCTACAGACTATCTGCACCGACTCTATGCACACTCGCTGGTCTCTACACACATACTCACCTACAATGACACTCTTGCGCACACGATCACATCACCATTCACACACCCACCAACCACTAACACTGCTGCTATATTGATGACTGTTTTGGGTTCAGCAGCTAAGCTGGTGCAACCCTATTGTATTTGTTGGCGTTTATTATTATTATTATTCCAGGTTCTTCCCCCAAGGAAAATAACATGCAAATTCCTTTGAGATGGTAAGGCTTAGGACAGCCCAACTTGACATGATGGTAAAGGCCCATGGGCCACACCCTCTTATGTCATGCCAATTGGCCACATGGTGGCGCGATAACAAGCGATTTGAAAATGCAAACTTTGAAAGCTCACACCCCTCACCCTGTTTGCACTAGAGTCCTGAAATTCGATATGCATGTCCCTCTCCTCACAAGGAACAAATTTGCCTCAAGGACCCATAACGTCTGCCATGATGGATTTTCCGGCATTTAGAATTTTGTGAAGAACAACGCTACTCCTCTGGCAGTGAATGACCGATCTGCACTAAACTTGATATCTGGCATCTTTGGACCAAGGTCTCTCAACTCACTATTTTCCAGGCTAGTATGTCAAACAACATGGCCACTACTGACCAATAACCATTCACGTGGGTGTGGTCTGGCACATAAATCAGTCACGGATATCCGTATTTTAACACAACTTGGTACACACGTTGCAAACACTGTCAAGACTCAACATATGCAAGTACCTTCGTATCGACCACACGGTGACGCTGTAACGGGCACATTTTTATATCTCTCGATCTGTTTGACTCAGAGTGATGACATTTTACACACATGCTCAAGGATATGAGTCTAGCTAAGGTTGAGGTTGGCCACATTGTGGTGCTGTTGGACAGGAAAAACCATTCAAGCAAGCCATTGGCTCATAGCGGCCATATTGTTTCAGCTAGAGTCTTAGAATATAGTGCGTTTGAAGATGTGCATCCATAGATGCTACAGTATATACCAAATTTGGTGCCGATCGGTCCAGCGGTTCTGGAGAAGACGTTTAAAGTAGACAACATCATTGAAAATGGTCAAATACATCAAAGCATATTATATTGCATGATCAGTTTGATATTAAGCTCTGATTTGGCAAGCATGGTAAACATTACAAAAGTAGCTCATCCTAGGGCAATGTGCCCAATTTGTGCCCAATGGTGGCACAGTGGGCACACAGCTGAACCCCGGCAATGATGCTTTGTGATGGGCCGCCCCCAGGTGGTGAGGGTAGGCAACAACACATCCGCCATGCTGACCCTAAACACGGGGCCCCTCAGGGGTGCGTGCTTAGTTCCCTCCTGTACTCCCTGACTGACTGGCTGCATCACCGCTTGGTATGGCAACTGCTTGGCATCAGACCGCAAGGTGCTACAGAAGGTAGTACGTCCCCTGTAGCTCAGTTGGTAGAGCACGGCGCTTGCAACGCCAGGGTTGTGGGTTCGTTTCCCACGGGGGGCCAGTATGAAAATGTATGCACTCACTAACTGTAAGTTGCTCTGGATAAGAGTGTCTGCTAAATGACTAAAATGTAAAATGTACGGCCAGTACATCACTGGGGCCGAGCTCCCTGCCGTCTATGACCTCTATACCAGGCAGTGTCAGAGGAAGGCCCTAAAAATGGTCAAAGACTTCAGCCACCCAAAGTCATGGACTGTTCTCTCTGATACTGCATGGCCAGTCTGGAACCAACAAGACCCTGAACAGCTTCTACCCCCAATCCATAATAATGCTAAATAGTTTGTCTGGGTAGGTATTGGTTAACTATTTAACTATCTGCATTGGCCCTTTTTGCACTAACTCTTGACTAATCACATACGCTGTTGCTGTTTATCTATCCTGTTCATCTATCCTGTTGCCATATAGGTATCCCTACCTATATGTACACTCTGTATCTACCTGAATTAAATCATACCCCTGCACATCAACTCGGTACTGGTACCCTGTGTATATATCATTGTTCATTGTGTATTTATTCCTGGTGTTACTATCTTGTATTCTACTATTATTATTAGTAGTAGTAAATTTTGTTATTATATTCTGCATTGTTGGGAAAGAGCTTGCAAGTAAGCATTTCACTGTACTGTTTTACACCTGCTGTATCCTGTGCACGTGACAAATACACTTTGAAACTTGAAACTCACTAACACTACCCTACTTAGCATAGCTAAACCTACCAATCTACATCGATCACTATTACTATTAGACAAACTTTTACACAGTCAATGTACTACTACTACTACTATTACTACTACTAATACCAAGGTTATTATAGTTTTATGTTTTATATTATTTATATTAGTTTAAAGATTTTTTTTTGAAATTCAGTTTAATTTCAGTAAGTTTTCAGATCTGATTTATTCGTTTTTATTTAGTTTGAGTTTCATAAAGAAAATCTATTTAGTTTTTATATGATTTAGCTTCAGTTTCAGTGTTTGTGACAGAAAGTAGCGTGGAAGGTTAGGAGCCATTTACGTGTTGTGTAGTTTGAGTGTTTTTTGGGATGTCACTTCTTGCCACTGTGGGGTAGTAATGCATAAGGAAATGGGTCAGGTCATACAGTGTGGTTTGGTCAGGTTTAAAGGTAGACTCAGCAAGATGAAATAGAAGCACCAAGTAAACAGTAGTAGTGGGTGAATTTCCTCAACAACCAGGAGCGTTGAAGCGCGAGGCTAAACTTCTCCACTGTTTTGGTCCCATAGCTACCACGTTGTAGCAGTGTGACGCGCACCCGTGCGCATGCACAGATACTCTGTGTGACTGTGTGAGAGCAAAGTCTTGCATTGCAATGGGTACGTTCCTCTGCTCAAACATTGCTGACGCCTGCCAGATCTTACAACACCTGGATAGGTACTTTACTTATCAGCTAACCACATCATGGTCGCGTTCCCCTGCTCAGACGTTGCATGGATCAACCAATTGTTTTGTGTCACGTCATCGACTATGCAGTCAGGCATAAGACTGCTATACCATATGTGGTTAGCTGACACATATAATACCTATCTAGGTGTTGTAGGATCTGGCATGCGTCAGCAATGTCTGAGAAGAGGAACACGACCTACATGTTATAGCACTCTGGTGCTCGACTGCACAGTCAATGACGTAGTACGCAATCATTGGTTGATGCATGCAACGTCTGAGCAGGGGAACACAACCAATATCTGCGGTGCTGCTTGTGGCAACGGCATCTCGCTGAGTCTACCTTTAAATTAAAGTCAATCTCAATGTTTACCTGCCAGATTCAGAAGCTTGAAAACCCCATTAGAAAAACATTTTAGAGAACAAAACTAAAACTGAACATAATTCAGGTTTCTATTTGATTTCAGTTAATTTTAGAGTCAAACATAATAGTGTCAGTGTAATTTTAGTTTTTCAAACAGGTTTGTTAGTTATTTGAATTCAGTTTACTAAATTGTTTTTTTATGATACGTTTTAGTTTCAATGTTAGTTTACTATTATAACCTTGACTACTACTACTATTATTTCCAATACTGCTGCAGTCACTACTTCTGTTACTATCCCACCAAAGGCTACTATCCCACTACTATAATATGCCATTTAGCAGAAGCTTTTATCCAAAGCGACTTACAGTCATGTGTGCATACATTTTTACGTATGGGTGGTCCCGGGGATCGAACCCACTACCCTGGCGTTACAAGCGCCATGCTCTACCAAATGAGCTACAGAGGACCACTATTTACAATACAGTCAGTACTACACTAGCCTACATTTTTCAACACTAGCCTCTAACAATTTAAACTTCTTCCACTAACATAAAAATACTTTTAGACAGCAGAACCAAGTCACACAATTTTACTACATGTAAAATGACCTTTCTAGTTCAACCCCATACTACTGTAGCTCGGCTAACATATCCGTGCTAACCCACAGCACTCTTATTCAGGGGCTATGTTGTCATGGGCTAAATTTGGCCCATGGGCTGAAAACATATTGGGTAAAATGTGCAACTACTCAATGGAAGCTTGATAGCAATTATTTGGTCTGGTCTGTCTCGCAAAATATTTACATAATATTAACTGTGAGTGGTTATGTTAGACAAAACTAAAGAATGCCACATATTACAGAATGCTATATGATAAAAGTGAAAACAATAAAGTCTGTAAATGCATTGTTAATTGGTCAAAACGTCAATCATTTAAACCAATCATCCAGGACGAGCTCCCAAATATCATCCCAGATGAGCCATCAAATATTAACCTACATTATACCGGTAACTGCCAGAATAAAGGAAACACCAACATAAAGTGTCTTAATAGGGCGTTGGGCCACCACGAGCCGCCAGAACAGCTTCAATACGCCTTGGCATAAATTGGAGGGATGCGACACCATTCTTCCATGAGAAATTCCATAATTTGGTGTTTTGTTGATGGGGGTGGAAAGCGCTGTCTCAGGCGCCGCTCAGGAATCTTCAATAAGTGTTCAAATGGGTTGGAATCTGGTGACACACACATACACAGCATATGTTTTACTATCCTTGTGGGGACCTAAAATGGATTTCCATTCAAAATCATATTTTCCCTAACCCTAACTCCTAACACTAATTGTAACACTAACCCTAAACCTAACTTCTAAGCTTAAAATAGCCTTTGTCTTCGTGGGGACATGGGAAATGTCCCCATGCGGGATAATTTTTCTTGTTTTACTATCCTTGTGGGACTTTTGAGAATTTTTGGTACCTACAAGGATAGTAATACACACACACACACACACACACACACACACACACACACACTTTAAACCCCATATGCTCCTTTGAGACCCCTTTTTCAAAGTCACTGAGATCTCTTCTAGCCATGGTAGCCATTTTTATACATGACCCTAAGCATAATTGCTTAATTAACTCATGAACCACACCTGTGTCACCTACGTGAGAATGCTATTCATTGACTACAGCTCAGTGTTCAACACCATAGTGCCCTCAAAGCTCATCACTAAGCTAAGGACCCTGGGACTAAACACCTCCCTCTGCACTGGATCCTGGACTTCCTGACGGGCCGCCCCCAGATGGTAAGGGTAGGTAACAACACATCTGCCATGCTGATCCTCAACACGGGGGCTCCTCAGGGGTGCGTGCTCTGTCCCCTCCTGTACTCCCTGTTCACCCATGACTGCATGGCCAGGCACGACTCCAACACCTTCATTAAGTTTGCCGACGACACAACAGTGGTAGGCCTGATCACGACAATGATGAGACAGCCTATAGGGAGGAGGTCAGAGACCTGGCCGTGTGGTGCCAGGATAACAACCTCTCCCTCAAAGTGATCAAGACAAAGGAGATGATTCTGGACTACAGGAAAAAGAGGACCGAGCATGACCCCATTCGCATCGACGGGGCTGTAGTGGAGCAGGTTGAGAGCTTCAAGTTCCTTGGTGTCCACATCACCAACAAACTATTATGGTCCAAACACACCAAGACAGTCGTGAAGAAGGCATGACAAAGCCTATTCCCCCTCAGGAGACTGAAAAGATTTGGCATGGGTCCTCAGATCCTCAAAAAAGTTATACAGCTGCACCATCGAGAGCATCCTGACTGGTGGCATCACTGCCTGGTATGGCAACTGCTCGGCCTCCGACCGCAAGGCAAGAGGGTAGTGCGTACGGCCCAGTACATCACTGGGGCCAAGCTTCCTGCCATCCAGGACCTCTATACCAGGAGGTGTCAGAGGAAGGCCCTAAAAATAGTCAAAGACTCCAGCCAACCTAGTCATAGACTGTTCTCTCTGCTACCGCACGGCAAGCGGTACCGGAGCGCCAAGTCTAGGTCCAAAAGGCTTCTTAACAGCTTCTACCCTCAAGCCATAAGACTCCTGAACAGCTAATCAAATGGCTACCCGGACTATTTGCATTGTTACCACCCCCCCACCCCCTCTTTTACGCTGCTGCTACTCTCTGTTTATTATCTATGCATAGTCACTTTAATTCTACCTACATGTACATATTACCTCAATTACCTCGACTAACCTGTGCCCCCGCACATTGACTCTGTACCGGTACCCCCTGTATATAGCCTCGCTACTGTTATTTTACTGCTGCTCTTTAATGATTTGTTCTTTTTATTTTTTACTTATCTATTTTTTACTTCACACTTATTTTTCTTAAAACTGCATTGCTGGTTATGGGCTTGTAAGTAAGCATTTCACTGTTGTATTCGGCGCATGTGACAAATAACATTTGATTGGATTTGATTTGATTTGTTTGGAAGCACCTGCTTTCAATATCATTTACATTTACATTTACATTTACGTCATTTAGCAGACGCTCTTATCCAGAGCGACTTACAAATAGGTGCATTCACCTTAAAGCCAGCGGGATAACCACTTTACAATGTTTTTTTTGTTTTTTTTTGTTTTTTTGGGGGTGGGTTGGGGTAAGGGGGGTAGAAGGATTACTTTATCCTATCCCAGGTATTCCTTAAAGAGGTGGGGTTTCAAATGTCTCCGGAAGGTGGTGAGTGACTCCGCTGTCCTGGCGTCGTGAGGGAGCTTGTTCCACCATTGGGGTGCCAGAGCAGCGAACAGTTTTGACTGGGCTGAGCGGGAACTATGCTTCCGCAAAGGTAGGGGAGCCAGCAGGCCAGAGGTGGATGAACGCAATGCCCTCGTTTGGGTGTAGGGACTGATCAGAGCCTGAAGGTACGGAGGTGCCGTTCCCCTCACAGCTCCGTAGGCAAGCACCATGGTCTTGTAGCAGATGCAAGCTTCAACTGGAAGCCAGTGGAGTGTGCGGAGGAGCGGGGTGACGTGAGAGAACTTGGGAAGGTTGAACACCAGACGGGCTGCGGCATTCTGGATGAGTTGTAGGGGTTTAATAGCACAGGCAGGGAGCCCAGCCAACAGCGAGTTGCAGTAATCCAGACGGGAGATGACAAGTGCCTGGATTAGGACCTGTGCCGCTTCATGTGTAAGGCAGGGTTGTACTCTCCGAATGTTGTAGAGCATGAACCTACAGGATCGGGTCACCGCCTTGATGTTAGCGGAGAACGACAGGGTGTTGTCCAGGGTCACGCCAAGGCTCTTCGCACTCTGGGAGGAGGACACAACGGAGTTGTCAACCATGATGGCGAGATCATGGAACAGGCAGTCCTTCCCCGGGAGGAAGAGCAGCTCCGTCTTGCCAAGGTTCAGCTTGAGGTGGTGATCCGTCATCCATACTGATATGTCTGCCAGACATGCAGAGATGCGATTCGCCACCTGGTTATCAGAAGGGGGAAAGGAGAAGATTAGTTGTGTGTCGTCAGCGTAGCAATGATAGGAGAGGCCATGTGAGGATATGACAGAGCCAAGTGACTTGGTGTATAGCGAGAATAGGAGAGGGCCTAGAACTGAGCCCTGGGGGACACCAGTGGTGAGAGCACGTGGTGCGGAGACAGCTTCTCGCCACGCCACTTGGTAGGAGCGACCGGTCAGGTAGGACGCAATCCAAGAGTGAGCCGCGCCGGAGATGCCCAGCTCGGAGAGGGTGGAGAGGAGGATCTGATGGTTCACAGTATCAAAGGCAGCAGACAGGTCTAGAAGGACAAGAGCAGAGCAGAGGAGAGAGAGTTAGCTTTAGCAGTGCGGAGAGCCTCCGTGACACAGAGAAGAGCAGTCTCAGTTGAATGACCAGGCTTGAAACCTGACTGGTTTGGATCAAGAAGGTCATTCTGAGAGAGATAGCAAGAGAGTTGGCTAAAGACGGCACGCTCAATAGTTTTGGAAAGAAAAGAAAAAAGGGATACTGGTCTGTAGTTGTTGACATCAGAGGGATCGAGTGTTGGTTTTTTGAGAAGGGTTACAACTCTCGCTCTCTTGAAGACTGAAGGGACATAGCCAGCGGTCAAGGATGAGTTGATCAGCAAGGTGAGGTAGGGGAGAAGGTCACCGGAGATGGTCTGGAGAAGAGAGGAGGGGATAGGGTCAAGCGGGCAGGTTGTTGGGCGGCCTGCAGTCACAAGTCGCAAGATTTTATCTGGAGAGAGAGGGGAGAAAGAAGTCAAAGCATAGGGTAGGGCAGTGTGAGCAGGACCAGCAGTGTCATTTTACTTAACAAACAAGGATCGGATGTCGTCAACCTTCTTTTCAAAGTGGTTGACGAAGTCATCCACAGAGAGGGAGGAGGGGGGATTCAGCAGGGAGGAGAATGTGGCAAAGAGCTTCCTAGGGTTAGAGGCAGATGCTTGGAATTTAGAGTGGTAGAAAGTGGCCTTTGCAGCAGAAACAGATGAAGAAAATGTAGAGAGGAGGGAGTGAAAAGATGCCAGGTCCGCAGGGAGTCTAGTTTTCTTCCATTTCCGCTCAGCTGCCCGGAGCTCTGTTCTGTGAGCTCGCAGTGAGTCATCAAGCCACGGAGCTGGAGGGGAGGACCGAGCCGGCCGGGAGGATAGGGGACATAGAGAGTCAAAGGATGCAGAAAGGGAGGAGAGGAGGGTTGAGGAGGCAGAATCAGGAGATTGGAGGGAGAAGGATTGAGCAGAGGGAAGAGATGATAGGATGGAAGAGGAGAGAGTAGCGGGAGAGAGAGAGTGAAGGTTGCGACGGCGCATTACCATCTGTGTAGGGGCAGAGTGAGTAGTGTTGGAGGAGAGGGAGAGAGAAAATGATACAAAGTAGTGGTCGGAGACATGGAGGGGAGTTGCAGTGAGATTAGTAGAAGAACAGCATCTAGTAAAGATGAGGTCAAGCGTATTGCCTGCCTTGTGAGTAGGGGGGACGGTGAGAGGGTGAGGTCAAAAGAGGAGAGGAGTGGAAAGAAGGAGGCAGAGAGAAATGAGTTAAATGTAGATGTAGGGAGGTTGAAATCCCCCAGAACTGTGAGGGGTGAGCCATCCTCAGGAAAGGGCCTTATCAAGGCGTCAAGCTCATTGATGAACTCTCCAAGGGAACCTGGAGGGCGATAGATGACAAGGATATTAAGCTTAAATGGGCTAGTGACTGTGACAGCATGGAATTCAAATGAGGAGATAGACAGATGGGTCAGGGGAAAAATTGAGAATGTCCACTTGGGAGAGATGAGGATTCCTGTGCCACCACCCCGCTGACCAGATGCTCTCGGGGTATGCGAGAACACATGGTCAGACGAGGAGAGAGCAGTAGGAGTAGCAGTGTTTTCAGTGGTAATCCATGTTTCCGTCAGCGCCAAGAAGTCGAGGGACTGGAGGGTAGCATAGGCTGAGATGAACTCTGCCTTGTTGGCAGCAGAACGGCAGTTTCAGAGGCTGCCTGAGACCTGGAACTCCACATGGGTGGTGCGTGCAGGGACCACCAGGTTAGAGAGGCAGCAGCGACGCGGTGTGAGGCGTTTGTGTAGCCTGTGCGGAGAGGAGAGAACAGGGATAGGCAGAGGCATAGTTGACAGGCTGCAGCAGATGGCTACAATAATGCAGAGGAGATCGGAATGAAATGAACTAAACATCTGGGAAAGGAGAGAGCGGGGCCTCCCTCACCACAACTCCCAAGTATAACTCTTCCGACTTCCACCTCAGAAACTATAATTGTTGTAAACTACAGCGGTTCAATGTTTTCTAGGAATAGACTAACTTAGTTTATTCAGCTAGCTAACTAGGTGCAGTATTATTCCGTGAAAATCGTCCGGGCACTTATTCAGCCAGTTAGCTAGAATAGTTAGCAAACTAGCTAGCCATTGCTTTCAGACAAAGAATAACCCCTCCTTTCACGGCACGAACACACAGAGAGAGCCAAACTAACGTTAACTAGTCACCCATGTCCCGAATTCCTTGAACGACTCGGGCTATCAATATGTAAAAAACAAAACACAAATGTAGGTTATGACTTACCCCTAGCAGCTACTGTTAGCTAGCCAAGTGCAAAGCTAGCCACTGAATTGACTCAGCCAGTTCGCGTCTGTTCGCTCGGTCGTTCCAGCTATTGTTTACTAGTAGCTATCCAGGTAGCAACAAGCTAGCTAAATTTCAAGCACAGTAGCCACTTGCTACCTAACGTTAACGGTTCAGACAATGAGGTTAGAAAACAGCTGAATGGTAGGCAATTATTGTATGTAATTATTGTAGGCAGCCAGCTGGCGTAATTACAGGCACTCTCAGGCGTGAAACAACTATACCGTTGCTAATAGCTACTCGCCAGCTAGTCCAGGTGGTGGGTTAGCTAGCTAGCTTCGTGCTACACCAGGCACAGGCGAATACAATACTAACCTACAATAATTACATACAACAACCCACGATAACTACCTACAATACCTAACTACAATCAAATTACATAGTTTAAGCCTTACTCGACAAAGCCCAAGCTATGTATAAAGCCAAGCTTACCCGACGTCAAGCTTACCCGACAACCATACATACATTGCCTTCAAATCAAATCAAATGTTATTTGCCACATGCGCCGAATAAAACAGGTGTAGACATTACAGCGAAATGCTTACTTACAAGCCCTTAGCCAACAATGCAAAGTAAAACAAATAAAAAAAGTGTTAAGGAAAAAAAATTAAAGCAAATAACTAAAGAGCAGCAGTAAAATAAAATAACAGTAGGGAGCCTATATACAGGGGGGTACCGGTGCAGAGTCAATGTGCGGGGGCACAGGCTAGTCGAGGTAATTGAGGTAATATGTACATGTGGGTACTGTTAAAGTGACTATGCATAAATAATAAACAGAGTAGCAGCAGAGTAAAAAAGGGAGGCGGGGTGGCGGGTGGGGGGGCAGTGCAAATTGTCCGGGTAGCCATGATTAGCTGTTCAGGAGTCTTATGGCTTGGGGGTAGAAGCTGTTGAGAAGCCTTTTGGACCTAGAATTGGCGCTCCGGTACCGCTTGCCGTGCGGTAGCAGAGAGAACAGTCTATGACTAGGGTGGCTGGAGTCTTTGACAATTTTGAGGGCCTTCCTCTGACACCGCCTGGTATAGAGGTCCTGGTGGCAGGAAGCTTGGCCCCAGTGATGTACTGGGCCGTACGCACTACCCTCTGTAATGCCTTGCGGTCGGAGGCCGAGCAGTTGCCATACCAGGCGGTGATGCAACCAGTCAGGATGCTCTCGATGGTGCAGCTGTAGAACTTTTGAGGATCTGAGGACCCATGCCAAATGTTTTCAGTCTCCTGAGGGGGAATAGGCTTTGTTGTGCCCTGTCTTGGTGTGTTTGGACCATGATAGTTCGTTGGTGATGTGGACACCAAGGAACTTGAATCTCTCAACCTGTTCCACTACAGCCCCATCGATGAGAATGGGGGCGTGCTCAGTCCTCTTTTTTTTCCCCTGTAGTCCACAATAATCTCCTTTGTCTTGATCACGTTGAGGGAGAGGTTGTTATCCTGGCACCACACAGCCAGGTCTCTGACCTCCTCCCTATAGGCTGTCTCATCTATGTCAGTGATCAGGCCTACCACTGTTGTGTCGTCGGCAAACTTAATGAAGGTGTTGAAGTCGTGCCTGGCCATGCAGTCATGGGTGAACAGGGAGTACAGGAGGGGACTGAGCACGCACACCTGAGAGGCCCCCGTGTTGAGGATCAGCGTGGCAGATGTGTTGTTACCTACCCTTACCACCTGGGGGCGGCCCGTCAGGAAGTCCAGGATCCAGTTGCAGAGGGAGGTGTTTAGTCCCAGGATCCTTAGCTTAGTGATGAGCTATGAGGGCACTATGGTGTTGAACGCTGAGCTGTAGTCAATGAATAGCATTCTCATGTAGATGTTCCTCTTGTCCAGGTGGGAAAGGGCAGTGTGGAGTGCAATAGAGATTGCATCATCTGAGGATCTGTTGGGGCGGTATGCAAATTGGAGTGGGTCTAGGGTTTCTGGGATAATGGTGTTGAGGTGAGCCATGACCAGCCTTTCAAAGTACTTCATGGCTACAGACGTGAGCGCTACGGGTCGGTAGTCATTTAGGCAGGTTATCTTAGTGTCCTTGGGCACAGGGACTATGGTGGTCTGCTTGAAACATGTTGGTATTACAGATTCAGTCAGGGACATGTTGAAAATGTCAGTGAAGACACTTGCCAGTTGGTCAGCACATGCTCGGAGAACACGTCCTGGTAATCCATCTGGCCCTGCGGCCTTGTGAATGTTGACCTGCTTAAAAGTCTTACTCACATCGGCTACGGAGAGCGTGATCACATAGTCATCCGGAACAGCTGGTGCTCTCATGAATGCTTCAGTGTTGCTTGCCTCGAAGCGAGCATAGAAGTGATTTAGCTCGTCTGGTAGGCTTGTGTCACTGGGCAGCTCGCGGCTGTGCTTCCCTTTGTAGTCTGTAATAGTTTTCAAGCCCTGCCACATCCGACGAACGTCAGAGCCAGTGTAGTACGATTCAATCTTAGTCCTGTATTGACTCTTTGCCTGTTTGATGGTTCGTCGGAGGGCATAGCAGGATTTCTTATAAGCGTCCGGGTTAGAGACCCGCTCCTTGAAAGCGGCAGCACAAGCCTTTAGCTCAGTGCGGATGTTGCCTGTAATCCATGGCTTCTGGTTGGGGTATGTACGTACGGTCACTGTGGGGACGACGTCATCGATGCACTTATTGATGAAGCCAGTGACTGATGTGGCGTGCTCCTCAATGCTATCTGAAGAATCCCGGAACATATTCCAGTCTGTGCTAGCAAAACAGTCCTGTAGCTTAGCATCTGCGTCGTCTGTCCACTTTTTTATTAACCGAGTCACTGGTGCTTCCTGCTTTAGTTTTTGCTTATAAGCAGGAATCAGGAGGATAGAGTTATGGTCAGATTTGCCAAATGGAGGGCGAGGGAGAGCTTTGTATGCTTCTCTGTGTGTGGAGTAAAGGACTAGAGTTTTTTTTCCTCTGGTTGCACATTTAACATGCTGGTAGAACGGATTTAAGTTTCCCTGCATTAAAGTCCCCGGCCACTGGGAGCGCTGCCTCTGGATGAGCGTTTTCCTGTTTACTTATGGCCTTATACAGCTCATTGAGTGCAGTCTTAGTGCCAGCATTGGTTTGTGGTGGTATATAGACAGCTACGAAAAATATAGAAGAAAACTCTCTTGGTAAATAGTGTGGTCTACAGCTTATCATGAGAAACCTTGAGACTTCCTTAGTATTAGATTTTTTGCACCAGCTGTTGTTTACAAATATACACAGACCGCCACCCCTTGTCTTACCGGAGTCAGCCGTTCTATCCTGACGATGTAGCGTATATCCCGCCAGCTGTATGTTATCAATGTCGTCGTTCAGCCACGACTCGGTGAAACGTAAGATATTACAGTTTTTAATGTCCTGTTGGTAGGATAACCGTAATATTAGGTCGTCTACCTTATTTTCAAATGATTGAACATTGGCTAATAGGATTGATGGAAGAGGCAGTTTACTCGCTCGCCATCGGATCCTTACAAGGCCCCCCGACCTACAGTGGGGAAAAAAAGTATTTAGTCATCCACCAATTGTGCAAGTTCTCCCACTTAAAAAGATGAGAGAGGCCTGTAATTTTCATCATAGGTACACGTCAACTATGACAGACAAAATGAGGAAAAAAAATCCAGAAAATCACATTGTAGGATTTTTAATGAATTTATTTGCAAATTATAATGGAAAATAAGTATTTGGTCAATAACAAAAGTTTCTCAATACTTTGTTATATACCCTTTGTTGGCAATGACACAGGTCAAACGTTTTCTGTAAGTCTTCACAAGGTTTTCACACACTGTTGCTGGTATTTTGGCCCATTCCTCCATGCAGATCTCCTCTAGAGCAGTGATGTTTTGGGGCTGTCGCTGGGCAACACGGACTTTCAACTCCCTCCAAAGATTTTCTATGGGGTTGAGATCTAGAGACTGGCTAGGCCACTCCAGGACCTTGAAATGCTTCTTACGAAGCCACTCCTTCGTTGCCCGGGCGGTGTGTTTGGGATCATTGTCATGCTGAAAGACCCAGCCATGTTTCATCTTCAATGCCCTTGCTGATGGAAGGAGGTTTTCACTCAAAATCTCACGATACATGGCCCCATTCATTCTTTCCTTTACACGGATCAGTCGTCCTGGTCCCTTTGCAGAAAAACAGCCCCAAAGCATGATGTTTCCACCCCCATGCTTCACAGTAGGTATGGTGTTCTTTGGATGCAACTCAGCATTCTTTGTCCTCCAAACATGACGAGTTGAATTTTTACCAAAAAGTTATATTTTGGTTTCATCTGACCATATGACATTCTCCCAATCCTCTTCTGGATCATCCAAATGCAGTCTAGCAAACTTCAGACGGGCCTGAACATGTACTGGCTTAAGCAGGGGGACACGTCTGGCACTGCAGGATTTGAGTCCCTGGCGGCGTAGTGTGTTACTGATGGTAGGCTTTGTTACTTTGGTCCCAGCTCTCTGCAGGTCATTCACTAGGTCCCCACGTGTGGTTCTGGGATTTTTACTCACCGTTCTTGTGATCATTTTGATGAGATCTTGCGTGGAGCCCCAGATCGAGGGAGATTATCAGTGGTCTTGTATGTCTTCCATTTCCTAATAATTGCTCCCACAGTTGATTTCTTCAAACCAAGCTGCTTACCTATTGCAGATTCAGTCTTCCCAGCCTGGTGCAGGTCTACACTTTTGTTTCTGGTGTCCTTTGACAGCTCTTTGGTCTTGGCCATAGTGGAGTTTGGAGTGTGACTGTTTGAGGTTGTGGACAGGTGTCTTTTATACTGATAACAAGTTCAAACAGGTGCCATTAATACAGGTAACGAGTGGAGGACAGAGGAGCCTCTTAAAGAAGAAGTTACAGGTCTGTGAGAGCCAGAAATCTTGCTTGTTTGCAGGTGACCAAATACTTATTTTCCACCATAATTTGCAAATAAATTCAAAATTTTTTCCTACAATGTGATTTTCTGGATTTTTTTTTCTCAATTTGTCTGTCATAGTTGACGTGTACCTATGATGAAAATTACAGGCCTCTCTCATCTTTTTAAGTGGGAGAACTTGCACAATTGGTGGCTGACTAAATACTTTTTTTCCCCACTGTACGTCCATGATATCTCTGTCTCTTTCTCATGCGAATTACGGGGATTTGGGCCTTGTCGGGTGTCTGTAGGATATCCTTTGCGTCCGACTCGTTGAACAAAAAATCTTTGTCCAATACGAGGTGAGTAATTGCTGTCCTGATATCCAGAAGCTCTTTTTGGTCATAACAGACGGTGGCAGAAACATTATGTACAGAATAAATTACAAATTACGCCAAAAAATTGGTTAGAGGGCTGTAAAACGGCAGCCATCTTCTCCGGCACCATTTGGAGTGTGCCAATATACTTTGTATCCCTCATTTACTCAAGTGTTTCCTTTATTTAGTCAGTTACCTGTATGTTTTTGCTGACATTCAAGTTGCTAAAATTCATTCTATATCTCATTGGTATGCTTTTTTGTGCCCATCAGTTTGCATTATAAAAAAATGCATGCACCCTTGCAATCTCAGATGTATGGGACTTGTGGCTCTGAATGCTTGTCGGTCATCTTTACTGACAGTGCGCAAGTAACAGTCTACTGACAAATTCATATCTGCATCTCATTTCTTCACATCATGGAGGAGTCAAATGTTGGGACTGTGAGTGTTGAGAAATGCCAAAAATGTCTATGGGAAGTTTCCTTTTGGAATGTCTATACATCTCAGTGAAGCCCCCTTATCGAATATACTTATCTAGAGATCTATTAGGTGAGATCTTTAGTTTACAGAACACAAAAAGGCTTGATGCTAAACATTTACTATATTACCCAATGCTAACGTTTCTTCTATGCATTGTTCAGTTAAACTGGAGCCCATATTTGACTCAGTGGCATGGTCTCAGACCTGGAGATGGTGGCCAGCATTGAGTGGTGGTGGCAGAGTAAAGCCACTGGCTCCTGAAGGAATGCATTGCTCTTAGGTGACATTTCTCACACACTGTGCCATAATCTCCAATTTGAATATGAGAAAGCGTTTGCCACACAAGCATGGTAATGCCTAAAGTATGATCCACTTACTCCTAAATGCAGAACCGAGTCAAATATGACTGACTTCTCCACGACTCGAAAGCATTGATTTGACATGGCAAAGCACCCCAGACTCTGGTGGATACAGCACACTTAAACACGACTTAAAATACTTTTGGTTTGGGTGGAAAATCAGCTATATAGCATTTCAGACATAGGAGTCCGAGGTATGGTGGTTACAAGCATGATATTAGGCCTGGAGCTTTGCCTGTCTTCTTTTTATGCATTCTGTGGTTTTCTATTAAGAAGAAGAATCTCAGTCTGTCTGGCAGCGCATTCACATCATTCAAAAACTAATGTGATCCAGATTTTAACCATTTAAATGTTATATTTATTATCGATTGTGTAGGAGATAGCTACAATTGTTCGATATCTATGCTTTTCTTCCATGTTCAGCTGAATGGTCCAAATTGCTGAAATAAAGAAACGATACTTTGCAATTTATGAAGGGAATCAGGATATCATTTCCTGAAAGTATGCCAGATTATTTCCCTGCAGGGAATCATTGGTACTTGTGGGACGGTGCTCTACAAGTCTTAAATAATGTCGCTAGAGGAATATTGAAAGGATTACTACTTTGCTACACTTAACCCCAACACAAAGCTAGTGCACAGATGGTCACGGGACTTCCCAAAATAGCCTACATGTTGTAGTTGGTCTATTTAATAATCCATTTGCCAAGTAAGACGGGCGGAGGTGCTCAGGTCTATAAAAGGTTAATAAGCCTCAGCTGCAGTGTGGTTATCCTGGGTAAATGTCACTTAGATGCGGGCCACCGTGGGTCAAGATCTCCCCCCAGATCTAAATGTAATCACATGGCCGTCGTCTGGCCCCAGCCTCACCCTCATTAGTGCTTGGCTTGTGCTGGAGTGTGATCTGCTTCAGCCCTGGCACTCCCCTTTACCCCTGCCTCTCCCCTACCCCAGACACATGACCAGCTAGCAACTAAATAGCTGGAAAGTCATGCTCAAAGCTGCCCAGAAATAAGGTCTTGGTTGAACAACTAAGGTTTTCAGTGTAACAGTAGGGGGTTGTACCAGGGGGAACCACAGGGAGCTGACTTGCTATCATGTGATCTGATCTGCTGGGCAGGCTGTGAGCTGTCACCTGACAGAGCACTGTGCCACCTGC
The DNA here is from genome assembly GCF_020615455.1 of Coregonus clupeaformis. Classification (NCBI taxonomy): domain Eukaryota; kingdom Metazoa; phylum Chordata; class Actinopteri; order Salmoniformes; family Salmonidae; genus Coregonus; species Coregonus clupeaformis. The sequence goes on from NC_059198.1 coordinate 26,136,056, forward strand.
CAGGCCTGTCCCCCAAATAATGGCAGACTGACCAGTGATCCACACAGTCATCTCATCTTAATTATCTCCTCTGTGTTTAATTAACTACCCCCGCTAGCAGCCAACAATGCAGCTTTAGATTAGTCCAAATCATAAGCAACTCGTGCAGAATGTGTCATTGTCAGACTACTTCATCTCATATCGTGGGTTGGCTCCTCTGACATTTAAGTAGAGCGAATGGATCGTTGGACCAATATAAATATTGTTTAGTAGTCTAAGGCAATTAAAATGTATGACCTATATCATAATCACTCCAGGCTGTGCGGTTGCATGTGATTACAGTTTTTGCATGCCATATTATTTGTGAGAACACTTAAGGGAGAATACTTGACACATGCATTATGTGAATGCGTTGTATGTGTGTTTCCCCTTATTCTACTCTGCTGAAGAGATGTTACGGTGCACAGGGTCCATATGGACCCAGAATACTGAATTATTTCAATCTGAATATTAATATGAATTATACACAAAATGGGTAATAATTCTCGTGCCCTACAGAAATTATTAACATAATTCTGATAAATGACCAGATGGCAGAATGTGTGAATTGAGTTAGATTTATCTTAATTAATATCTTGAACCTACTTGGAGAAAGGTAAATGGCTCCACCGGGGCCAGGGATGTGTCTCTGCCTGTGTCTCTGTGTTTGTGTATGTGTGTGTATATATCTTTCTCCTGGCCTGCCATGTAGTGGCAGCCCGAGGATATTAAGCTGCTCTCCAGGTATGCATCAAACCTAGGCAGCCTGCTGATAACACAGGCACTCACAGGCACTCACACTAACATGCATACGCACAAGCACACTTTTCCCATATCCAATCCAATATAGAGTTTGTGCTGCTCCATATGCAGCAGGAGTACATGTGTTTTTGTAGAATGTATGCATTATGTTTAGAACAGAGGAGAATCAATTGACTGAGTTTCTTTCTTTTTCACATTTTACCTTAAACTGAGGAGATCTATTTGTGGCCATGACAACTTTCTTCTCTGTTTTACAATGAACACATCTCAGCTCTAATTTCCCAGCTTTATTGCTAATGAAAAATAAAGTATACATTTATTTTACGTGGTCACAATTGAAGCCAATTAAAATGTTAATCATGACAAGTAGAAAAGGGACAAAGGAATCCAAATAAATTGATGTATTGACGTTTCTTTAATTAATTTATCAGGGTTCCTACTGTGTTGCATAATTATGCTTAAGTGTTTAATTACATATTTTGATGGGATCCTCAATTACTCTGGCTTAATAAAATATCATTAGCCTGTCTCCCAGGTTCTAAGCTGTAGAGACACTTATTAGTCTATCTATTTAAATAAAATATTAGATTACCGACTGGCTAGGATATTTGGCAGGTATCCAGGCCTCAATCTACAGTAAATCTCTTAACCTGGAAGCCGCTCCTCACATCAAAGTTTGACATAGCAGCTAACAAACAATGTGAAATGTACATATTAATTAGTGTCAGGGAATCAGAAGCAGTGATGAATTCAAATGACTACTGGCCCCTCTCTCCAGTGTCTCCCCAGCCCGTCCCCTACCAGTCTGTAGTCACACTGCCGCCATGCGGAGAATAGAGTCCTCATAACAATGGAAAATGCCAAGACCCAAAGGGCACCTAGACCTCCATCACAGACTGGATCTCTTTTATTACCTGGTGAGTGCAAATATTCTATACCCTTTCACCATCCTGTATCTGTACAAAGTGCTTTACAGTGTTGTGACACCTACAGTATGCAAGAGACCAAAACTAGTCTGCACAGATAGTCTGAGAAAAATGTATTTCATTTGTCCATTTTGACTTATACTGGAAAACCGTGAGTGAGCCACCATACTGTAGCCATTACACAATGCAATTATTATATGTGAGAAATCACTAAAGGTTATCATTCCATTGAAGCTGAAGTGTCAGGCTCACAGTAGAGTTTCACACAGCATGGGTCCATCCACACACACACACGATGTGTTTAAGCTCTGTCTTCTTCAGGCTATTCGTTACCACGTCTCCGTGTATCTGAACATGTTTCACATCTTCCACCACAGGAACGAGAATCCTTGGCAATGGCTCTGAGGCATAAGCCTATAATTAGAAGGCAGCTCAATTGGGTAGCAGGTAATTTACCTTTAGGGGGAGACGGCTAATTATTGTCTTTGAAAACCTAATTTAGCGTCAAACACTTCAGGTGTCTTTCCCCCTCTTTTTAGCAAAGGGAAAGGTATCCTGGAGCAGTCTTGGGTTGGGGCGGAGGATCCATCCCCGTGTCTCCTGTCTGGCGATTTCTAAAGAGAAACTACGAGCCGTGTCGCTGTGCAGAAACAGAACAAAACAGAACAAAGCGTTTTTGTTGTCCTTTTGTCTATCTCTGCAGGTTCTACTAGAGGAAGGCATCACTCTCTGCAGGTGCATGAGGTTTCTTCTAGAGTGGAAGGCACCACTCTTAGGCCCTCTGTTAAATGCTCCTAGCAGGTGAACCTGTTCCTGGCAGATGGTGTTTGTGTGAGTGATGCCCGTTCCCAGCAGAGGCAGGCCCAGGGAAATGATCATGGAGCACAGTCTCTGCAGAGAAGCCCCATCTAACCTGACGGCTCTGCTGTGGCCTACACCTGCTGAAGGATGGCGTTTACACCACCGTCCCTGGGCTCCACCGCCAAGTGGGGTGTTAATCACAGCTCACAGCTCACCCTGCTCACACACATTTTTTTAAACCAGTAAATAACTGAATAGACAACTGCAGGGTCTCTGCCACTATGGACACACTGTACTGTTATCATTTTCCCTGTAAGGCAGCGGAACTTATTTTGTTAAACTATATATATATCAAAGCACAATGTAGCCTACTGTGTGTGGTTTGAAATGGCAGAACATTTAAACTAACTCCACTCAATTATAATGTGTCCTTTCACAGACATGCTTTATCTATTGGATGGAGCAAACGTGAGAAAGTCATCACAAATGAACATTTGAGAGTACAGGCCTGCGTTCTATTTAAATCTATGACCTATACAACCTCTTAGCAAACAAAAACATGACTCGTTAGGAAAATTATATCACGTTACTCCAAGCACAGTAGTCAAGCGAAGCCATATTCAAGCCCTTTTATGGCTCATCAATACAAACTATCACAGGTGTATGAAATGATTTACTGGCTGATGCTACTCTTCACTAGAGCTATAGAAAATATCACTTTATGAGAGTGTTTTCCCAGGCCTTTTGACTAACCAGTGCTAACTGGAGTGGAGCAGTGTCCAGTGTCGTTGTCGGACTAGATTGGAGGTCAGTAACAGGTCCACTGTTGAAATATGTAGACCGAGTTAATAGCCTGGAACTACCCCGTCCTATTGGAAACCAGTGAGCTGCTTACACTAAAACTGGGGATTAGGACACAGCCGCCCAAGTCACTGCCAATTCAGATGGCTCGGAGACCCTGGGCAAAGCAGTTTGATCTGGCGAGCTGTCATCGATTCACACAGCTTCCAGCTGGAGCACAGGAACCCCATTGAAGCACGGCATGGAACTCTCTCCATCTTGGCACATCTTGGCTGGCTCAATCCCCCGCAGGCCATTAGGGACAAAATATGTTTTGTTTTTCTATTTTCTATTTTTTTCTCCTCCCGAAGAAAAATACAGTCTGTCTTCATGCTATAACAGCCATTACTTAATTGTGCCGGATTTCCCGAGCAGAGTGTTGCTTTAATTAAGCAGCTAATTGCAATGTAGCTCTTGATTAGCTTTGGGGGATGGGAATGTTCAGACAGGCTGAAATGTTATGCACACTTCAGAATCATTTACAGAAATTGAAGCTAATTTTGCTCTCTGTGTCTATTGCTGCATTAATTTAATTTGGGTTGCTTTTAGCTCATTAACACTTCTAATTAATACGTTGACATCACTATTAAGATGTCTCTTTGAAATTGGCGTCTCCTGATAATCAGGATGGAAGAGGCTGATGGATCGAGTGAGAAGCAGACTGTAGGGAGACAGAGACGGAGAGAGAGCGAGAACTCCACCAGACTGAAGGAGAGGAGAGGAAGATGGTGGGCTGGTTTCATAATCTCAGCTAGTTTATCATGGTGGACACTAATAGGGTTTTGTGGGTAAATTGGAAATGAAAGGAATGTTGATTGTTTTATATTGGATAGAGGTTACAGTTAATGTGCATGTGCATGTGTAGTACGTGTGCATGTGTGTGTGTTGCTCTTGAAGACTGGTGAGGGCTGGGACATCAGGGCCAGATGCCGCACACAGCTGAAGATCACGCCTGACTAACTATGTGTTTGGGTTTGTCACTTTAATGAGGAGGATTTAGTGACTATGGGTTAGTAATCCTCAGTGTGAAGCCTCATCACACCACCATCAGTTTAGCCAACTTTCACCACCACACACTGCAATCTCCTAGAGCTGGCTGGATGATTTTACTGATAGGATCTTCTTTATTAAACATAAACCAATAATGTAATTTACATTTCTTAGCTTATTATGTATTTCAGTCAGCCTGTCTGTTATTTGGATTTCTGAAACATTCATTGTACTTTAATTTCCTAACTTTACAATGGGTGGCAAGTATGATTATACATTCTTATAAAAGGTTTAATTGAAATGACAAAAAATGACATGTATCCTTCTACAAAGCATTCATTAAATGTGTGGCAATGGGATAATGACTGAAAGAGGAAATTATCTACAGAGGAGTAGTCAAGATACTGGTTCCAAACAAAGATTCTCTCTCATTGGGCAAGTTTCAGTCAAAATAATGGCTCTCCAATTGACTTTCTCTCACTTTGTCTTCCATTAGGGCCTGCAAGTCAAGAAATTAGCATTGATGCAAAAAGGATTCAGTTATTTGACAGGCAAATCAATGGTAAACCTTGTTTGTTTTTTTCAGTGAAGTGCTTCGTTTGCTGGTAGTATTCTCCCACTGAAGGGAAAGCCTTCTGTTTAGTACTTCATTAAAAGTCTCTCTAATAGGAGCCACTGGGGAGCGGATCCCTGCGTCACATGTAGAAGCGATCAACATCTGCATCAATTAACCCCTTCCTCCCCAGGGACCCATTAGAATGAGGAACACCCTTTAAAATTGCATATGGTTCAGATTAGGCTCTGCAATGGTGAGTGGGAGTGATAGTATGGGATTTTTTGTTTTACTTATAGATTGGTGTATATGAGACATCTCAAATGTCTTGGCTTTGTTTAGAAGCTTTACATCTGTGCTTGGAATACACTCGGGTTAACAGTTATAATAAACAAAGCCGTCAGCAGCTAATGTATAGTTAACCTTGTTGATATAAGGTATTGAAAAGAACATGAACATGGTACAGTATATTATATCCTGAAAAGAACATACATATTATGAAATAAACAAATAGAGACATAAAATTGTTCTCAATACATCAATATATGTGAAGTAGTTTCTCATCTTTTAATATTTATATTGTTTTTAATTTACTGACTATTGTCTAGTGTTGTTGCATGGAGTCCTGTTGGCTGTAGGCGAGATGTGAAATCTTGAGAGAGCTTGCATAGGATTAATGGATCCCGTTTACAGATCCTCTGTTTCCCTCATCACTAGGGGGAATCAAAGATGGGCTCAATTAAATCATATTTTCAAGAAGCAGCAACAGTAGATACCCCAGTAATCAGTATTGGCAAGATGCAAGAGAAACACTTGTGTTTAAGACCTATTACCAGCTAAACACTGTGCCCAAACAATCTGAAGGGATGTTATTAAGATTGTAAATACCACTAGGCTATATCTTAGATCCTTAGGGACCAAGAATTTTGAAAGCAAGATGTAGCACTGACTCTGGCTCAATAGTGCTGCAGTTAGACCATTTACGGGAATATGATATTTAGAAATATAGGAGACCATGTGAGACCTTTCACATGACAAGAAAAAAGATAAATCAGCCCATTACATGAAACGCATTCATTTTGTTAATTTGTAATGCTGTAATTCAATCAGAATGAATATTTGAGACATAATGTAATTAACATGAAGCCATTTTCATTTAATGGCCTCAGAAGTGATTATGTTAGCTTACAATTTGAATTATGAGAATTATTATTTCTGTTGTAAGTGATTTTGTGTGAGGAGAATCCACTTAATTAGATGCACATTCACGTATTTTAAGCACAATCTTCATAATATAGATTTTGAACTCTAACATTACATTTACATTTACGTCATTTAGCAGACGCTCTTATCCAGAGCGACTTACAGTTAGTGAGTGCATACATTATTTTTTTTATTTTTCATACTGGCCCCCTGTGGGAATCGAACCCACAACCCTGGTGTTGAAAACACCATGCTCTACCAACTGAGCTACATCCCTGATGATTTGTGTTACCAAGTTTTCCTTCTCAGTCAAGATACTTTCAATAAATCAAGTAATATAATACATCCTAGGACATGTCATACTTTAGTCAGTGTAGGATTAACAAGAATCATCTGCTAACAGTGTTGTGAATTTCAATATCAATCTGGAAATGTAATTTGTGAGCAGTGTGCTGTTTATGGTTGAATTGGGACACAGCTTTAAAAATATTAAACAAGATAAGCTGCAAAGCAGAGGCCCGTCTGCAGCATGACATGAGCCAGCACTGTTTATCCTTCAATAAGCAATGACAACTGAGCTCTGATGCATTTAACAAACCCCTAACCAAATCAAGAGTAATAAAATCATTCATTTTGGTTAATGGGGATATTAACAGCAGCAGTAGTGTTTGAGCACAAACAAGAACAACAACATTAATAATTGCAACTCTCTGGCGCTTGGCTGATGTAAGCTTTTAATAATTAACAAGTCTTTGTCTTATTCCCTGGAGGGCACACTCCTATTATCCAACTAAGTTACAAACGGGTAATTACGCTGCCACTGGATGGTCAAAACAGTCGCCTCCGAACATCTCCTGGCCCAAACTTTAAGACACAATTTCAATCAATCCAGCTTACATACGACATCCGCCTCAGTTAACGGGAAGACATGGCATTTCCACTTATTTATTTTAAAAATGTTCTCTTCTCATTAGAGGATTACTCCTCTTACCTCCTGTGTTTACATATTAGTGCTAATCCAATTGAGTCAACAAGGGCACTTAGTACTGGCTAAGAACTGAGTCTGGGGGACTTAACATGGGAGGGAGTGGCTATTCATTTACTTCTTCCCATTTTTAGGCTTGAAGGGGGAAATAGTTTTTGGAACATATGTTATGACAAATCAAGCATTGAGAGCATTTAGTCTTGTCTAAGATTGAGCTCAGCTGCAGTGAGTGAGGGTACCGGTGTGAGGCGAGCACAGTTCCAGAACCTTCCTACAGAGGGAGCCCCTGGTTCTAAGTCTGTCCAGGAGGACCAACTTGTCCTGCTATACAAGACACATGTCCAGGGACATGAGAGATGTGGTGCATGACAAACAAACATCCAAAACAGTCTCTTCAAACATAATATCTACAAATGATTATAATAGGAACTATAAGCACAAAGATGTTTAGTCGGGCTGTTGACGAGCAGCGGTTGCCGCGGTAATTAGAGAGGTTGATCCCTTGGCTCTTCCCTGACCCTTTCTCCTCACCGTCATCCCCATGACATCAGTCATGATCTTTGACCTCAGGGGCACGCCCTGTCAGCTGAAACTAATTATGGTTTGATCACTTGTGACTGTTACAACAACCAATAAAGCAACAGTCACACAGGAGATGCAGTTTTAATAGGCCTATGGTAGTAAATTGGCAAAAAAAGCAAATAATTGGGTAAGAAAAGGACACATGAAGACAAAAGGAAGCTTCACTATATGTTTTATAAAGTGAAGTCTTTATAATTATGCTGCACATTATACACAAATCTAACGCTGTACATTTCCCCTATGAAATTATATAAAAAAATGCACTTTGAGATTATCAATTTCCCTAATCATACTGTACTACACTTTAACAAGGCCTGAAATACCGCTAGATATCCCTCCTAAAGCTCTCCTGAAATCCTCCAATATATAAATATATATTATACTCTATTGGCTCATCAGAGGGGCAGTATGTGTGTAGTTAGACCGTTTATCTTCCCCTAATTAGTTATAGATCAATAAAGCAATTGATTTTGCAATTCACCCAGAGCTTTAGCCGAGGTGTCAAACCATAAAAAATGCTATGCAATTCAACCATTAGACACAGAGAGAGACAGGGCTCTTCAAATTTCCCCATAGACTTCGGACACTCCTTTCCTTGGCTGACACCGACATTAGCATATCTGCTCTGAATTTGGCTTTAGCATGCAGGGGGAACCATATGGTTTAGGAAAGCAAACAGTATCACATACTGTGTTGAACCAACAGAGCTTGATAAACAAATCGGAGCTTAAATCAGGGTTTGATCATATAAATAATCTACGTGGCTTTAAAGGAGGAGATAATACATCCATAGTTCACTCTGGAGGACGCCCGGTGACATGTTGTGTTTTGTCAGAGGTTCTTTCCAAGTAGCTTTATCATTAATCATTAGTCCCTCTCCTCTCCTCTCCTCTCCTCTCCTCTCCTCTCCTCTCCTCTCCTCTCCTCTCCTCTCCTCTCCTCTCCTCTCCTCTCCTCTCCTCTCCTCTCCTCTCCTCTCCCCTCCCCTCCCCTCCCCTCCCCTCCTGTCCTTACCTCTCCTCCGGGGCTGGGCTGATGGTTTCTAATTAAGTAGTGGCTGGTGTCAGGGATGCTGAGAGACATGTTATCATAACCAGGGTACCATGGACACAGACATACTGCATTAGGCACCAGAATAAAATCTTACCATCTTTTCCTTGACAGGGATACATCCTAACAATACACACAATACGCCTTTCCTAAGTAATAATCAAGTGTTGTTTGTGTAGGGTAGCCTGAATCCATTGATTTAGCCTACAACACGTTGTGAATGATTCAGAAAAAGAGTTCAAACTGCAGGAACCACAATGTATAATACAGAATGGTTTGGGCTTGTTCACGATAAACCAGTGCCCCATTCGGGGGGGAAATGATTTGCCACTTGAGAGATGCATTCCATCTTAGAGGAGAAATGATTTCAGTTGAGTATCATGACAACCAAATGAATGTGCAATCTTATCTTAATAAGTTAAGAATTATGATGTTTTTGCATTTCATTTGAGCATTAGTGGAGTGGTCATAAACTGTAATTGGTTATTCTTGCAGAGAGAGAAAAAAATGGTGTTCGTGAATGAGTGGTGCTTTGTGTGGGGTAGAGACATCCCAGTAAAGTAACACCCATTAAAACCTAATTTGCACCTTTAGGCAGTTCATTAATACATTGAATGGTAAAATCACACCAATATAGCGTCTGCTCACCTCAGGGCATGGACAGAACCGGGCTCGATTCACCAAAACACTCACCATAAAACCTCATTTTCACTATAGCATTTGTTACCAGTAGTGACGACATGTGCTAGCGCGAGATAAGAGGACACATGAGTACTATTGTACTGTAAACTGACTGTAGATCATCTATACTACTATCGAAAGCCATACACTGAGAATACAAAACATTAAGAACACCTGCTCTTTCCATGACATAAACTGACCAGGTGAACCCAGGTGAAAGCTATGATCCCTTATTGATGTCACTTGTTAAATCCACTTCAATCAATGTAGATGAAGGGAAGGATTTTTGAGCCTTGAGACATGGAATGTGTATGTGTGCCATTCAAAGGGTGAATGGGCAAGACAAAAGATTTAAGTGCCTTTGAACGGGGTATGGTAGTAGGTGCCAGGCGCACCGGTTTGAGTATGTCAAGAACTGCAACGCTGCTGGGTTTTTCACGCTCAACAGTTTCCCGTGTGTATCAAGAATGGTCAACCACCCAAAGGACATCCATCCAACTTGACACAACGGGCCAGTATCCCTGTGGAACACTTTCAACACCTTGTACTCAGTGTATATGGTAGAATTCTAGAGCAGTATGCATCTCAGTGCATCTCAGTGAATATGGACGGTGACACACAAAGGGGTAAACAATGGGAAACCGCCCTACTTCTTCTAGGTAGGCCTACAGTGGTCCTATCACCACCTTTTATTTATTTCATCTTTATTTAACCAGGTAAGCCAGTTGAGAACAAGTTCTCATTTACAACTGCGACCTGGCCAAGATAAAACAAAGCAGTGTGATAAAAACAACAACACAGAGTTACATGTGGAATAAACAAAACGTACAGTCAATAACACAATAGAAAATCTATATACAGTGTGTGCAAAAGTTATGGAGGTACGGCAATAAATAGGCCATAGTGCAAAATAATTACAATTTAGTATTAACACTGGAGTGATAGATGTGCAAATAGAGATACTGGGGTGCAAATGAGCAAAATAAATAACAATGTAAATAACAATATGGGGATGAGGTAGTTGGGTGGGCTAATTACAGATGGGCTGTGTACAGGTGCAGTGATCGGTAAGCTGCTCTGACAACTGATGGTTAAAGTTAGTGAGGGAGATAAGTGTCTCCAGCTTCAGAGATTTTTGCAGTTCGTTCCAGTCATTTGCAGCAGAGAACTGGAAGGAATGGCGGCCAAAGGAGGTGTTGGCTTTGGGGATGACCAGTGAGATATACCTGCTGGAATGCATACTACGGGTGGGTGTTGCTATGGTGACCAATGATCTAAGATAAGGCGGGGATTTGCCTAGAAGTGATTTATAGATGACCTGGAGCCAGTGGGTTTGGCGACGAATATGTAGTGAGGGCCAGCCAACGAGAGCGTACAGGTCACAATGGTGGGTAGTATATGGGGCTTTGGTGACAAAACGGATGGCACTGTGATAGACTACATCCAATTTGCTGAGTAGAGTGTTGGAGGCTATTTTGTAAATGACATCGCCGAAGTCAAGGATCGGTAGGATAGTCAGTTTTACGAGGGCATGTTTAGCAGCAAAGTGAAGGAGGCTTTGTTGCGAAATAGGAAGCAGATTCTAGATTTAACTTTGGATTGGAGATGCTTAATGTGAGTCTGGAAGGAGAGTTTACGGTCTAACCAGACACCTAGGTATTTGTAGTTGTCCACATATTCTAAGTCAGACCCGCCGAGAGCAGTGATTCTAGTCGGGCGGGCGGGTGCAAGCAGCGTTCGATTGAAGAGCATGCATAGTGTTTAAGAGCGAGCAGTTGGATGCCTCGGAAGGAGTGTTGTATGGCATTGAAGCTCGTTTGGAGGTTTGTTAACACAGTGTTCAATGAAGGGCCAGATGTATACAAAATGGTGTCGTCTGCGTAGAGGTGGAGCTGAGAGTCACCAGCAGCAAGAGCAATATCATTAATATACACAGAGAATAGAGTCTGCCCGAGAATTGAACCCTGTGGCACCCCCATAGAGACTGCCAGGGGTCCAGACAACAGGCCCTCTGATTTGACACATTGAACTCTATCTGAGAAGTAGTTGGTGAACCAGGAGAGGCAGTCATTTGAGAAACCAAGGCTATTTAGTCTGCCAATAAGAATGCGGTGATTGACAGAGTCAAAAGCCTTGGCCAGGTCGATGAAGACGGCTGCACAGTACTGTCTTTTATCGATCGCAGTTATTATATCGTTTAGGACCTTGAGCGTGGCTGAGGTGCACCCATGACCAGCTCGGAAACCAGATTGCATAGCGGAGAAGGTACGGTGAGATTCGAAATGGTCGGTGATCTGTTTGTTAACTTGGCTTTCAAATACTTTCGAAAGGCAGGGCAGGATGGATATAGGTCTGTTACAGTTTGGATCTAGAGTGTCACCCCCTTTGAAGAGGGGGATGACCGCGGCAGCTTTCCAATCTCTGGGGATCTCAGACGATACGAAAGAGAGGTTGAACAGGGTAGTAATAGGGGTTGCGACAATTTCGGCGTCTAATTTCTGAAAAAAAGGGTCCAGATTGTCTAGCCCAGCTGATTTGTAGGGGTCCAGATTTAGCAGCTCTTTCAGGACATCAGCTATCTGAATTTGGGTGAAGAGAAGTGTGGGGGGGGCATGGGCAAGTTGCAGCGGAGGGTGCAGAGCTGGTGGCCGGGGTAGGGGTAGCCTGGTGGAAAGCATGGCCAGCCGTGGCAAAATGCTTATTGAAATTCTCGATTATCGTAGATTTATCGGTGGTGACAGTGTTTCCTAGCCTCAGTGCAGTGGGTAGCTGGGAGGAGGTGCTCTTATTCTCCATGGACTTTACAGTGTCCCAAAACGTTTTGGAGTTAGTGCTACAGATGCAAATTTCTGTTTGAAAAAGCTAGCCTTTGCTTTCCTAACTGATTGTGCATATTGGTTCCTGACTTCCCTGAAAAGTTGCATATCGCAGGGTCTGTTTGATGCTAATGCAGTACGCCACAGGATGTTTTTGTGCTGGTCAAGGGCAGTCAAGTCTGGGGTGAACCAGGGGCTATATCTGTTCTTAGTTCTGAATTTTTTGAATGGGGCATGCTTATTTAAGATGGAGAGGAAAGCACTTTTGAAGAACATCCAGGCATCCTCTAGTGACGGAATGAGGTCAATATCCATCCAGGATACCTGGGCCAGGTCAATTAGAAAGGCCTGCTCGCTGAAGTGTTTTAGGGAGCGTTTGACAGTGATGAGGGGTGGTCGTTTGACCGCGGACCCATTTCGGACGCAGGCAATGAGGCAGTGATCGCTGAGATCCTGGTTGAAGACAGCAGAGGTATATTTAGAGGGTAAATTAGTCAGGATGATATCTATGAGGGTGCCCTTGTTTACGGATTTAGGGTTGTACCTGGTAGGTTCCTTGATGATTTGTGTGAGATTGAGGGCATCTAGTTTAGATTGTAGGACGGCCGGGGTGTTAAGCATATCCCAGTTTAGGTCACCAAGCAGTACGAACTCTGAGGATAGATGGGGGGCAAGCAATTCACATATGGTGTCCAGGGCACAACTGGGGGCTGAGGGGGGTCTGTAGCAAGTGGCAACAGTGAGAGATTTATTTCTGGAAAGGTGGATTTTTAGAAGTAGAAGCTCAAACTGTTTGGGTACAGACCTGGATAGTATGATAGAGCTCTGCAGGCTATCTCTACAGTAGATTGCAACTCTGCCCCCTTTGGCAGTTCTATCTAGATGGAAAATGTTGTAGTTCGGAATTTTTGGTTGCCTTCCTAAGCCAAGATTCAGACACTGCTAGAACATCAGGGTTGGCAGAGTGTGCTAACGCAGTGAATAACTCAAACTTGGGGAGGAGACTTCTGATGTTAACATGCAAGAAACCAAGGCTTTTACGGTTACAGAAGTCAACAAATGATAGTGCCTGGGGTGTAGGAGTGATACTGGGGGCTACAGGGCCTGGGTTAAGCTCTACATCACCAGAGGAACAGAGGAGGAATAGAATAAGGATACGGCTAAAGGCTTTAAGAACTGGTCTTCTAGTGCGTTGGGTACAGAGGGGCAGATTTCCGGGCGTTGTAGAATTGATTCAGGGCATTATGTACAGACAAGGATATGGAAGGATATGAGTACAGTGGAGGTACACCTAAGCATTTGGGTCATTATGAAAGAGATAGCATCACTGGAGGTACCAATTGAGCCGGTCTCCGTGTGTATGGGGGGCTGGGACAAAGGAGCTCTCTGAGGCTGGTTGAGCTGAACTTGGGGCTCTACAGTGAAATTGTATAATAAGAACTAACCCAAACAGCAAATGGCTAGGCATATTGACATGGGAGAGAGGCATAACGCAATCACAGGTGTTATTCGAGAGGGCTAAGACAACAACTGGTAATGGCGACGAAAGTTTGGGCTGAGGCTAAACAGATGAACAGGATGGGGTACCGTGTAAAGGAACAGTCCAGCAGGCATTAGCTGTGTAGCTGAGTGATCATAAGGTCCAGTGAACAGCACTAAGTAAGTCCAGGAGCAGATCGTAGGCTGCTAAAGCACAGGCGAGCAGGAGGCACGGCTGTTGATTACGCATGCTAGCGGGCCGGGGTTAGCAGATGGATCTTCGTGGTCGTCACAACGGGAAGCCTGTTGAAACCACATCTGATGATTACGTCGGCAGACCAATCGTAATGGATCGGTGGGGCTCTGTGTCAACACTAGGAGGTCCCGTCCGGTTGACAGAGAGGTAGATAGCCGGGAGATGGGCCTGGCTCGAGGCTAGCTCAAGGCTAACTGGGGCTAGCTTCGGACAGTGGTGATTAGCCAACAACAACAACAGCCACTCGGTTGCAGCTAGCTAGTTGCGATGATCCTGTGTTAAGGTCCAGTGATTCCGGCAGAAAATCTGATATGCTCTGGCACAATAGCATGATGTGCAGACTGGCCGATAATTGTCCAGGCTAGAGCTGGCTGGTAGGTAGTGCAGGCCACGGACAATGGTGAAGACCGCTAACGGTGGCTAATAGCAAGTAGCTGGCTAGCTGGCTAGTTTCAACAGAGGTTCTGGATAAAAATAAATAATATAATCCGTTCCACATTGGGTGAGGCGGGTTGCAGGAAAGTATATTTAGTTAATGGATGGAAAGTGAGATTGAGAAATATATACGAAAAAAAACAAAAAAACTGGCTATTTACATGAGGACACTATAGAAAACACAAACGCACTGCTACGCCATCTTGGATCCCTTCTGGCTTTGCTGTGGCTGCAGTTCTGCCCTCTGCCAGCAGGTGACCAATCCCCCAATGGGCCGTTGTGTCTGGGCTGACTGTGAATTTCCCTTTCTTTTCATCATCACTCTCTGATGTCCAGCTGGTCCTGTCAACACCTTCTTACAGCAGGCAATTCATCGCAACACACTGGCAGCTGAGACCCCCGTGATGAACTTCAATCTGCCGTTCGCAGAGGGGGCTGCACCCTGAGTTGGGCTAATCAAGGGAAACACCCCTTGAAAGGGGGAGGGCGCCCACAGACAGATTGAACCCAAGTTACCCTATAATTATCCTCCCACTGCCCCCTATGCCGCAAGCTGCTGCATCTGAACCCGGTACGCAGAGTAACAGACACTTGCGTGGTTACTTTCCTATCTGTTTAACCTTAAACAACAACAACAACACACCGTCCGTTTCTATTACACACGTAAACAATTAAGTTTTGGAGCAAGCGTTAAGAAGGCTCAGATCAAGAAGCATTTTTTATGCTCTCGCACGATAACAGTGCAAATGTCTGTTGCCGCAGGTTTCGATTATTTCCAAGTTGGTAGAAAAGTCCCTGGGGGGGGTCTCGGGGCTTTCTGAATTTGATTAAAGCATCTGTACAGCTGATTACTTGGAGTGAGGCGCACAGGTTGGCGCATTTTGGGAATGGAGTGGAGACCTGACAGGGTCATGTTTAACATGTCCACAGGCAATCAATTCACCTTAACCCCTCCTGGTACTCCAGCCCTCTCCACCTAAGCTGTCCTTAATAACCAGGCAATGGTGAATTACTGATAAGGCTTGGACGTCTCTGACCTATATATCCTCCCCTCTATATATTGGAAAAATCCATCCCCAGAAAGAAATGTACCTTTTTCTAATGCATATAAATAGTGAAATTAAAACAATCCGACGCATTGAAAGCCTGTGAAATTCAATTTTAAGTCACAGTCACCTAAATGTGTGTTTGCTATCTGATTTAAAACAAATGCATGCACCTATTTGGTCAATTTATTTTCTTAATATAGGTTATAGGTGTATTTGTGTATAACCCCAGTATCTGAATTAAATTACAAGTTTGGATATCATTGCATCCACTACTTTGTTGTATTGTTGAAATTAAGCAAATACAGTACAAACCTGTTTCAGTATTGTTTTATATCAATACTAGCAAGAATATTTAATTAGATTTAATTCATTTTCTATCTGACATTATACCTTGAAAAATTTTATGTAGCTCAGTGGTTACATTGCATTTTTCTTAATGTCAGTGACCTCTATGTAGGTTTTTACTTAACAAGCATGCAGAGGGTTCTACATATGCCCCCATTTGACAGTGACTAATTGCCCTAAGGACGCGAGCTGCTTGTTAGGCCAAAGGAAGATTCACTGGCTCCTCACCCTAGCTAAATTCATTATTTCCCTCTTTCTTTTCACGGCACCTTCTCCTATGAAGGTTAGAATACCCGATTAAAAGATATTAGGAAACAGGCTACTTTGTCCATTCTCACTTCTGAATGTGTTTCTTATTTGTGTAATTATTTAAAAGACCTTATTGACATTTTATATTTTACATATACTTTGTGAATGATGAAGAGATTGCAGGTCTTTACTGTTGGACTTGTTGTCCTCTATTTGGCTTTGCCATATCTCAAACTGGTTGTTTTCAGCTGTTTGTCTCTTTTTTCAGTGAGTCCTCTCTGAATGGAGCTCTTTGATTGAGGTACCTGTGCAGCTGTCAGGGTCATGGCTGTTTAGATAATTAGGAGTGTGAGACAGGAGGGGTTAGAAAATGACTAGGAACATCAATCTGTCCCGGAAGTTGTGCTCTCACATTACCAGCCTGCTGTTTTGGTATTTATGCCCACTGTTTACCCAGAGCACACAGTGGGGTCCACCAATCAATCCCGACAGGACTACATTAGATTTGTTGATACTGGTGGCATGGTGTGGTACATTTGTAGTGTAGTTAAGATTTCCACTTGTAAAATCTAAGTTGCAGCTCCCCAAAAACAGATAGCAAAAGTTATTGGACCTAGGATGCACCCTTGTTGTACACCTACTTAAACCTGACCCACATATGTGTATTTGGAAGGAAGATGTGAGCCTGCATTTTTCCTTTGAAATCAAAACACTCCCATTCTCTCCCCCTCCTTTTACTCTGCCTCCTTGACTGCCTTAGCACGTCGTCAACTTTACCTCGATCCACCTTCCCCCAACCAGCCGTCCAGCCAGCCCCTGTGCTGTAGCTGTCCCTGGACAGGTTTCAGCGTTTAAATTTGAAAATGATTTGTCCTGCCCTCTTAATAATAGATGAGAGAGCAGAGTCAGAGTCCCTTCAATAAACTCCCTCCTCGCTTTAATTAGTGAACAAAAAACCCCAGCCTGCTGAGGACTCGGGCTTTGGCTCCGTGTTGGTAATTAAAACTGAAACCACCAAAAGGAGAGGAGGAGAGAGGGAGAAGAGGAGGAGAGAAGGCTCTATTTTTAACGGGCCGGCTGTTTGGTGCTGAGTGCCCGTATAAGGTTGTGCAATAAAGAGTGATAATGAAGGTGTGAGACCTCTGGGGGCCAGCTGGGCGCTTGCTACAATGGCTGCTCTCACACCAGACTGAAATACAGGGAGCAATTAGAGGCGGCAGTGCATAGACTGGCCACCAGAGATTAGTTAACACCTCACCAGCTTTGCTTCAGCTTCAGCTTCAGGACAGGCTTGTTTTCTCTCCACCACCACCGCTTTTTAAATATAACAAACCAGCGCCTTAATGATGAGATTTATTTCATTTAATTGTCATTTAAAGGTTGACAATGCGCAAAGGTTGTTTTGCCATAGGTGGTGCGCCCCGAAACAGGTGTTCTCATCATCTTTCCATCCAATATGAATCTTTTTTTAAATTATTATTGTCAAAGCTTTTTTCATTTATGGGTTTAAAGTCCATGACAAGCAGTAGCTGATCTGTAGGAGACCTTAAGACCAAGAACCAATCAAGAGGACATTGTTAATGGAGGCCACATATAAGCCGTTAAGCCAGTATATGCATAATGTTATTTAATTGGAGTCATAAAAAGCCAATTAACCCCACCCTCTCTCTCGTGCTCTTTATTCCTCTCTCTCCCTCTCTCTCTCTCCCTCTCTCACTCTCTCACACACACACATACACACACACACACACACACACACACACACACACACACACACACACACACACACACACACACACACACACACACACACACACACACACACACACACACACACACACACACACACAGTGTGTATATTTTGTGTGATGTTAATTTAGTAATTGAAGATATGTTGTTTCATTTGCCAACAGGTTTGTTTCATCATGCAACAAAGCCAATGATCATACAAAATAAT
The DNA here is from genome assembly GCF_020615455.1 of Coregonus clupeaformis. Taxonomy (NCBI): domain Eukaryota; kingdom Metazoa; phylum Chordata; class Actinopteri; order Salmoniformes; family Salmonidae; genus Coregonus; species Coregonus clupeaformis. The sequence goes on from NC_059198.1 coordinate 26,154,033, forward strand.
TTTCAAATTCCCACACTATGAAGTTGATGAGAATCAATAACTCCTGGTGTGAATCAGTCTGTCTATAAATAGGCCCAATAAAAAATACTGGTGGCTCCCATTGAGATCTGCACAATAGAAAGAACCCAGGAGGAAGGACCCCCATGTGATCACCCTCTTTCTGCCTCTTTATTCTCTGTGAATAAAGGGATTCTGACAATATATTTGCTCTCAGGAAAATAGCAACGGTGGACCACAATATTGGATCTGTCAGATTCAGGCCATTTAAATTTCAATGCAAGTAAAGTGGGGGGAAGCAGACACTGTTAAATATGATGCTTGAATGAAAATCTAAACCCTCCAATACCTCTAAGCAATGTACCTCGATGAGATGAATTAACTGTAAATGGCTCATTCTCTGTGTGAGTGTCTTCCAATTTAAAATCTCATTATTCCTATAAGATCCTGAACAAGGTGACTCTTACGATATATCGAATAAGTGAAGATAATCTTACCGGACAGTTTTATGCAAATAGGAAATCTATTGAATCAACTAAAAGGAGCATGGGGAATCAAATAAGCTAAGAAAGCTGGGTGAGGTTGAAAAACACTATGAATGGTATTTTCTCATCACTATCTCAGCTCAGCGCTCCATAGCAGTGCATGATAAGTTACAGTGTATTCATTCAAAGGACTCTGTCATTTAACTTGCATTCCATATATTCAAAGCACCAGGGGACTTCAGTTGTCTGAGTCTTTATCAGACAGGTAGAATATCGCAATGCTTATTTTCAAATTACAAAGCGGCTACACCACCTTAGATAACATTGTAATCTATACCCTCATTGCAGATTATAGCCTCTATTATTGAGGTGGTTGGGTTAGTTAGGTTATTTTAAGATAATTCAAATCACCAGCGAGAGTGACAGAAGTAGCCACTAATGACTGTTTTGTTGGAGAGGTGCCGCAGACAGGGATTGATTATCAACCAATCCCCATTCAGGACTGTGAAATTCTCCTCAAGTTCATCAATAATTCATGACATAAATATTGTAAAGTTCATTACACAAAAAATATGAACTTTTGCCATGCAGACGGACATAATATAAAGCTAACACAGTGAGTGCTGTAATTTGTTCTTGACCCCAAGGGTGAGCACAAATGACAAATGCAATCATACAATTAACATACCAGCCTTAATAGACCAAGCATCCCGACAAGGCCACGCATGTTATTAAGATGGGGAAATGTTGTATTTATTAACCCAAGAGATTAACCTTGTCTAGTAACCATACGCTATGTATCTAATGTGTTTACTTATTGACATTTTTTAACCAAATGTCAAGATCTTTAAACAATTGATGAGTTGAGTAGGTTATTGGAAATGTTATTTAATAGCCTTTCGTTCATACATTTGAGTCTAATCATTAATTTCATGTTTCCTACCATTCAATGGTAAAGGAAAGTTCTTACAGTACCTTTT